>NC_090650.1:20242154-20542154 GCF_040937935.1 Hyperolius riggenbachi
GGTCCACTGCCTCAGAGCTACGTTACAGTTCGCTCCGCCCACACCATGTCATGGACATGCCAATTTCCCCACCGTGGTCATGGACACGCCCATTTTTGGCGGAGCAAGCTTCGTATGCCGCACTAGCACCCCCTCTGTCCCAGGTTGAGCCAAGAAAAATCTGGTCACTGTACAATAAGGTTTCTCTAGCTACCTAATAATTGGGGGTACCTCTAGCTATTTAATATTCAGAAACTTCTGGCTATCTAATATTAATGGGCACCTGTAGTTACCTAGGACGGGCAAGGAAGGTAAGGGAGAAGTGACAGCTGGGACAGCCAGCACACTTGCCGTGCGGTGCGGTTTGGTGGAGGTTTGTAGGTTCATGGAGGGTGAAGTCTAGAGTGCCAGGATATCTGTGCCTATAGGCTCCTGTGAGGTAAATCCGGGCCTGCCTGGACCTATGATGAGTGTTCCTCTGCAGTCAGTGAGCAATGTTCCAGCATCTGCTGTATGTCAGCCTCCTGCTATCTATAGACTTTCCTTTGACTTAATCCCCAGATACTGCTCGTCCAATATTGTCTCCCCTTCCAGAATAGAATGGAGGTCATACCATTATTCTTAGACATAAAATGCTTGTGAGTCACCCCGCCGTGGTGTGTGAGATGTTCCGATATCCAGCGCAAAGCAACCGTCAGATGGACAACAAATGTTTACTGCAGTGTTATGGCTGGGATTAAATGCACAGGCTTCAACTGTCGCTCGCTCAGGGGGTCAGTCTCTATGTTTAGAACTAAATCCCGCCACCTCGCTGTTTGCCTCCCTAACGGCTCTTATGTACACGTTCGTATGAATTCCAATACTTGGGGAACAATGATTTCTTCACTGCAGTTGTCTTTCTCTGAGAAGTCTTTGATCCATATCAGGAAGGAATGAAGATTGCTCTCCCTAGTAGAATCACCAATGAAGGAACTGACTGCATTACATCAATTGCCTTCAGGTTCTAAGTAACCAATGACATTGTGACAAACACTCATCTTAGCCCCGCCCCAAGCATACATTTTCCAGCGTGTTGGACCACAATCTGTTGCACCAGCAAGCTGAAAGGGGTGTCATGGGAAATGTTGTTTAACCAGTTGTTGCAAACTGGACGTATTAACGTGTGTGTCCAGTTTGCAGTCTGTTGCCAAAACCGATGACACATTCACGGGAGGGCCAATGACGGACTGGGAGGTGGAAAAACTGAGGAAATCCACCTGCTGGCCAAGCAGCAGTAACCCTGAGTTATCACTCCCAATAGAAACCTGCAGCAAGTCTTCACTGTGAGCAGCAACACCTGATTACTGCTGCTTGGCCAGCAAGTGGATTTCCTCAGCTTTTCCAGCTCCCACTCCGATACTGGGCAAGGCTCATTCAGCAATGATTGGTGAATGGGAACAATCAAAGCGCCTGTGATCATTCACTAAAATGAATACATAAACTCCTCCTGTGTGCTTACAACATGGCAGCACAGGGACACTGATCGGTGCAGGCTGGACGGAGGGGGCATAACAGAGGCACTGATAGGTGCAGGCTGCAGGAGGAGGCATGGCAGCACAGGGACATCAATAGGTGCAGGCTGGAAGGAGGAGGCATGGCAGCACAGGACACTGATAGATCCAGGCTGGGAGGAAGAGGCATGGCAGCACAGGACACTGATAGGTGCAGGCTGCAGGAGGATGCATGGCAGCACAGGACACTGATAGGCGCAGGCTGGGAGGAGGAGGCATGGCAGCACAGGACACTGATAGGTGCAGGCTGGAAGGAGGAGGCATGGCAGCACAGGACACTGATAGGTTCAGGCTGGGAGGAGGAGGCATGGCAGCACAGGGACACTGATAGGTGCAGGCTGGAAGGAGGAGACATGGCAGCACAGGACACTGATAGGTGCAGCCTGGGAGGAGGAGGCATGACAGCACAGGACACTGATAGGTGCAGGCTGGAAGGAGGAGGCATGGCAGCACAGGACACTGATAGATGCAGGCTGGGAGGAGGAGGCATGGCAGCACAGGACACTGATAGGTGCAGGCTGGGAGGAGGAGACATGGCAGCACAGAACACTGATAGGTGCAGGCTGGGAGGAGGAGGCATGGCAGCACAGGACACTGATAGGTGCAGGCTGGGAGGAGGAGACATGGCAGCATAGAACACTGATAGGTGCAGGCTGGGAGGAGGAGGCATGGCAACACAGGACACTGATAGGCGCAGGCTGGGAGGAGGAGGCATGGCAGCACAGGGACACTGATAGGTGCAGGCTGGAAGGAGGAGCCATGGCAGCACAGGACACTGATAGGTGCAGGCTGGAAGGAGGAGCCATGGCAGCACAGGACACTGATAGGTGCAGGCTGCTCTAGACGTCACCGCGCCACTGGGCATGAAGTGAAGGGGAAGAACGGTGGTGGAAGAAGGGCTGCCGACTCCAGGAGGTAAAGGGGAGGCGGCTGGGAAAGGAAGGGGGAACGGACAGGCTGATTAGCTAAAATGGCGACACCTACCTGGCTAACCTATACTGGGGGCACCTACAGCTGGATGCGAAAGGTTGGACAACCTTGTTAATCGTCATGATTTTCCTGTATAAATCGTTGGTTGTTACGATAAAAAATGTTAGTTAAATATATCATATAGGAGACACACACATGGTGATATTTGAGAAGGGAAATGAAGTATATTGGATTTACAGAAAGTGCGCAATAATTGTTTAAACAAAATGAATGCCTTAGTGGATTTTGAGCAGTGTTTAGGGCCGTTGTCTTGTTGAAGGATCCAGCCCCGGCGCAGCTTCAGCTTTGTCACTGATTCCTGGACATTGGCCTCCAGAATCTGCTGATACTGAGTGGAATCCATGCGTCCCTCAACTTTTAAAAGATTCCCAGTCCCTACACTGGCCACAAAGCCCCACAGCATGATGGAACCACCGCCATATTTTACTGTAGGTAGCAGGTGTTTTTCTTGGAATGCTGTGTTCTTTTTCCTACATGCGGTATGCCCCTTGTTATGCCCAAGTAACTCGATTTCAGTTTCATCAGTCCACAGCAAAAAATGAAGCTGTCTTGTCCAAATGTGCTTTAGCATTCCTCAAGCGGCTCTGTTTGTGCTGTGGGTGGAGAAAAGGCTTCCTCTGCATCACTCTCGCATACAGCATCTCCTTGTGTAAAGTACACCGGATGGTTGGACGGTACACAGTGACTCCATCTGCAGCAAGATGATGTTGTAGGTCTTTGGTGCTGGACTGTTGGGTTGACTCTGACTGTTCTCACCATTCGTCGCTTCTGTCTATCCGAGATTTTTCTTGGTCTGCCACTTTGAGGCTTAACTTGAACTGAGCCTGTGGAAACGGACAGCTGAAATTTCTGAGACAGCTTTCTGTATCCTTCACCTAAACCATGATGGTGAACAATCTTTGTCTTCGGGTCATTTGAGAGAGGTTTTGAGACCAAGCCAATTTGAGATCCAATAATTAGTTCTAAAGGTTTTGGATTCAATAAAATGACAACAGTGCACAAATTTATGCACCTGCCTGATTTTATTTAAACAATGATTGCACACTTTCTGTAAATCCAATAAAGTTCATTTCATTTCTCAAATATCTCAATTTATACAGGAAAATCATGCTGATTAACAAGGTTGCCCAAACTTTTGCATCCCACTGTATGTCTGGCTACCTATACTGGGAGCATTCATACCTGGCTACCTATAGTGGGACTCCTATGTTTAGCTTCCTGTACAGGGTGCACCTATACCTGGATACAGGCCTGGATCACATCACAGGAGCCTATAGTCAAAGATGTCGTGGGACCCTAGACTTCCCCTCCATGAACCTACTAACCCCGCCGAACCGCACCTCAAGTGTGCTGGCTGTCCCAGCTGTTACTTCTCCCTTACTTCCCTTGCCCGTCATAGGTAGCTACAGGTGCCCCTTAGCATTAGGTAGTCAGAAGTACCCTCAATATTAAGTATCTAGAGCTGCCCCAAGTAAGGTTGCTAGAGGAACCTCAGTATTAAGTAGCTAGAGGTGCCCCTGACTGAAGGAAGATCTCATCAGTGGAATGTCAAGAGTTGGGTGATTGGACTCTGCAAAGGGAAGGAAGGAGGGAGTCGCTTTCCATCATCAGGCGCCTGTAGGCCTGTGCCTACAGTGCCTAATGGTAAATCCGTCCCTGTCTGGATATCTAGCCACCTATACTGAGGGTGTGTTTTTTTTTTTTGGTTGCACCGTAACATGCAGTGCAAATTTCCTGGTGCTATGCGATCATTCCAAAGGAGGGGGGGGTTACATCCTTACAAGTTTGCCTCAGGTAGCAAAAAGTCTAGAACCGACCCTGGCTGGTTGCCCTTCTTCACTCTGTGCACAATTTGAAATTTAGTGACTGAATTTGTACTGTTTGTGTAACTAGTGTTGTTCGTTATCAGATTATTGTTATACTTTGTTGGCTAAAGAATGAATTCTGTGTTCAATTCTATTTTTGATGTTAAGAGCCCAGAATCCCGTTCAGAAAGAAGCTGAGAGACCTGGAAGTCCGGGAGAAGGAGACGGCCACCTTCCAGTGTGAGGTTCCGCAGGTCATCACCGAATCGTCCTGGTACAAAGAGGAGACCCAGATCCAGCAAAGCAGCAAGTACAACATCGAGGAAGAGGGGACCGTCCGCAGGCTGACCATCCAGAACGTCACCGCAGACGATGACGCCGTCTATATCTGTGAGATGAAGGAGGGAAGCCGGACCATCGCTGAGCTTTCTGTGCAAGGTAACCAGACCTGTTTTCACCTATAACTTGTTAGAGAATAAACTGCAGTATACACTAGCGTAACAATTGGGCCTGCAGCCCCTGCTCCCGCGGGGGGGGGGGGGGGCCCGGCCCCCCCTGGGGCCCACTCGGGGCCATTTTGTGGGGGCAGGAGGGGTCGCAGCATGAGGGGAAGGCCGTGGCCACAGTCGGCGGGGAGGGGGAACGTTTCCCTCCCTCACCTTGGGGCTCTCCCCTCTGCGCTCCCCTCCAGCTTAAATGTGTGTCCGTGGGCAGCGGCGAGCAGCAAACAGATACATACCTTCCGTGCGCTACAGCCTGCGTTCCTCTCGCTAGCCTCTGACGCGACTTCCTGTTATACCGGAAGTCGTGTTAGAGGCTAGCGAGAGGAACGCAGGCTGGAGCGCACGGAAGGTATGTATCTGTTTGCTGCTCGCCACTGCCCACGAGTACTTCTTTAAGCTGGAGGGGAGCGCAGAAGGGTGAGCCCGAGGTGAGGGAGGGGGGGGGACGTCCCCCTCCCCGCCGACTGTGGCCAAAGCTTTCCCCTCATGCCGCGACCCCTCCAGTCCCCGCAAAACGGCCCCGAGCAGGCCCCAGGGGGGGGCCCGCTCTGAAATTCTGCAGGGGGGGTCCGGTGTCGCCTAGTTACGCCCCTGGCAGTATAGTAAAACAACCACAAGACAATCTATCCTATACCATTCCATTTTCATAAAAATGTATTAGAAAAATCCAATACTCCCGATTTCTCAAACAAATGGAAAAAAGGCTTTTAATTTCTCAACAGACTTTTATCAAATTGTTATAAAATTAGATCATTTTATTGTATCGTGTGTGGTCACCCACTTCAAGACCATAGGCTTGCACCCCCCTAGTGACCAGGCTGTTTTTTACAATACAGGCCATTGCAGCTTTAAACAGACACTGAAGCGTTAAAAAAACTATGATATTATGATTTGTATGTGTAGTACAGCTAAGAAATAAAACATTAAGATCAGATACATCAGTCTAATTGTTCCCAGTACAGGAAGAGTTAAGAAACTCCAGTTGTTATCTCTATACAAAAAAGCCATTATCTCTACAACTTGGAGGGCTGTTTTCTGACTTTTATTATCTCAACTGTTAGTTAACTATTTACTTTTCCTCTGGCAGAGGAGAGGTCATTAGTTCACAGACTGCTCTGAAAGAATCATTTTGAATGCAGAGTGTTGTGTAATCTGCACATATTAGAGAATTATGCAATGTTAGAAAAAACACTATATACCTGAAAATAAAAATATGAGAATATTTTCTTTGCTGCTAATCTTCTAGTACTTATTCATAGTACACAACCAATTCATTATATCATGTATTTTTTTTCGCTTCAGTGTCTCTTTAAGGGCTTGCTGCGAGGCCATACAACTCAGCACACAAGTGATCCCCCCCCCCTTTTCTGACCACCAACAGAGGTTTCTGTTGGTGGGCTCTGATCGCTGCTGCCGTGTTTGTTTATTTTATTTTTTTGTGTTTATTTATATATTTTTTCAATAAATGTCCTTATTTGATTTATTTCTATTCCCCTCCCCCTGCCAGCCTATGGGAGCCGATCGCTCTTGTCCCTCCCCAGGGGACAGCTGAGTGATAGCAGTGCTGTAGATCGCAGCGCTGTACCGTGTAAATAGACGGCGGTTTCGCCGCTGGTAGACTGATGATGAAGCGGAGCTCTGTCATTCAAGCGGAGATGCGTGTGCATTGGCGTGCGTGATCCCCTGCAAACCACGCCTCCAGGACTTAACGTAAATTGGCATTACACGGTCCTGGGGCAGCCGCCATGTTCACGCCAATTGGCGAGAAGCAGTGTTAAAGGATACCCCAACTGAAATGTGACATAATGAGATAGACATGTGTATGTACAGTGCCTAGCACACAGATAACTATGCTGTGTTCCTTTTTTTTCTTTCTCTGCCTTAAAGAGTTAAATATCAGGTATGTAAGTGGCTGACTCAGTCCTGACTTAGGCAGGAAGTGACTACAGTGTGACCCTCACTGATAAGAAATTCCCCTTTTTTATCTCTTTCTTGCTCTCAGAAGCCATTTTCTGCTAGAAAAGTGTTTCATAGTTGCAATTTCTTATCAGTGAGGGTCACACTGTAGTCACTTCCTGTCTGAGTCAGGACTGAGTCAGCCACTTGCATACCTTCTATTTAACTCTTTCAGGCAGAGAAAGAAAAAAAGGAACACAGCATAGTTATTTGTGTACTAGGCACTGTACATACACATGTCTATCTCATTATGTCACATTTCAGTTGGGGTATCCTTTAAGGTAGTTAAGGCTCCTTTCATACTGTCAGTAAAAACGTTCTGTTTATCGGAACTGATTGAAATGGATCCATTTAGTCCATTCTGACAAAAGGAACTCAAGTTTGGGTCCTGCATGATTTTGCTGCATGGGCTGGACAAAGCGGATGGGGACAGAGGCCGAAGGAATCAATGCTATCCTATTGGGACAGATGGTGTCCATTCTCACTAGACTAGTCGCCGCCGCCACCGCCACCGTGTCCTTTTAGTAAAATACTCACCTATCGCCATTCATTCGGGTCCTTCACTGCAACTGCTTCTGGCTATTCAGGCCCCTGAACGCAAGAAACACTGGTGTACAATCTCAGAGCCTCAGCAGAAGCATCAGGCTACAGTTGGTTTGCATTAGACCAATGGGAACCTTCCCAAACCAGGGAAGATTCTGATTGGATCATTGAGTAGCAGACCAATGAAAATCCTCTATGGTGCTCAGGGAGGATTCCTATTGGTCTTTTGCCAACCAATGGGAGCCTGATGCTTCTGATGGGGCTCTGGGATTGGCGTGTATCAAAAAAGAGCGCGTTATATAGCCGAAATTATATGTTGTAATGTAAAACAATATTTTTCGTTTATAGCTTGTAAAAGAAAATGTAGTGCTAAATAGGTTGAATAAACAGAAATTAAATGGCAAAATACCGTCTATAACAACAAACGAATTCTGAAATGAAACATCAAATAGCGTCTGTAACAAAAAACGATATTTACACTTGTATTAAGCATAGTAATACAATGGTAGATTTTACAAGTATTTTACTGCAATTATACCTAACTGTAGGCTCACACAGATCTCTCCCTATCTCTATCCTTAACCCCTAGACCCCCTTGTGTAAATATACATAATTTAATAATTTGTATATAATACATATATTGTGCTGTAACTATACCTAACCCTACTCTCACACACAGAACTCTCCCTGCACCTATCCCTAACCCCTATACCCCCCTGGTGGTCCCCCAACCACCCCCCTGGTGGTGCCTAACCCAATCCACCCCCCTGGTGGTGCCTAACCCTAAGACCCCCCTGGTGGTGCCTAACCCTAAGACCCCCCTGGTGGTGCCTAACCCTAAGACCCCCCTGGTGGTGCCTAACCCTAAGACCCTCCTGGTGGTGCATAACCCTAAGACTCCCCTGGTGGTGCCTAACCCTAACCACCCCCTGTTGGTGCCTAACCCTAACCACCCCCCTGGTGGTGTCTAACCCTAACCACCCCCCCCCCCCCCGGTGGTGCCTAACCATAAGACCCCCACGGTGGTGCCTAACCCTAAGACTCCCCTGGTGGTGCCTAACCCTAACCACCTCCCTGGTGGGGCTTAACCCTAAGACTCCCCTGGTGGTGCCTAACCCTAAGACCCTCCTGGTGGTGCCTAACCCTAACACTCCCCTGGTGGAGCCTAACCCTAACCACCCCCTGGTGGTGCCTAAAACGATATTTAAGCATTATACGTATGAAAACGAAATTTAAATGATAAAATAAGTGTAAACGAAAATTTACTTGTTACAGCCCTGAAAGCGAAATTTAAAAACAGAAAAATAAATAAACCACAAAGTTAAAACAAACTTGTATACGATATTTGTAATAAACCTTATTCTGTAAATGAAAACTTTTGTTAACACGGTCCCTGCAACCACTATTTCTCAGATGCCCAAATTTTCCTGTTGGGCGCCGAATAGCCGATATTTTGCATTGCAGTCTATGGCGGCGCCCTTTTTGTCCACCAGCTATATGCGCCCCTTTTTACTGCCCCGCTAAGATTGGTATACTGGAGTTTCTAGCATGCAGGGACCCGAATAGACAGTGGCAGCAGCTGAGGAATGTGGAGACCGGTACCGAGCAGGTTGCATCACAGAAACAAAGCAAAAAACCAGATGAAGAAAATGATGTCCAATGTAAAAAAACTTTTAAAGGGAACCAGAGAGGAACGTAGTAAAAAAGGAAAAAAAAAAAAAAAGCTTTTATACACACCTGGGGCTTCTTCCAGCCCCATACGCACGGATCGCTTCCACGCCGCCATCTTCCGCTTCCTGTATCGGCGGTACCGGGTCCCGTCACTTCCGGCGGACGCGGCTAATTGTCCGCATCACAGCGGCTCCCTCCATACCCGTACGCATGCGGCTGCGCAGTAGGCAACCTCATGCGTACTTGTATAGAGGGAGCGCCGTGTGATGCGGACAATTGCCCGCGTCTGCCGGCCAACTGGCGGCCATGACGGGACCCGCTACCGGCGGATCCAGGCAGCAAAGGACGGCGGTGTGGGAGCGATCCGTGCATATGGGGCTGGAGGAAGCCCCAGGTATGTATAGTATCTTTTTCCTGGCGCCTCTGGTTCCCTTTAATGGAAACAGACCAGTTTTTACAGGATCATTTTTTTCTTCCGGAATAGTGTAAATCCAGCCAGATTTGCTGCTTTCTGCACCTACCACATTTACTGGCATCGTAAGATTGGAATTTTGTGCAGTCTGTACACCGGATAGAATGTTGTTGCCATGGGAGCCGAGCTCACTGTATGTTTTGGGAAATTTATAGCCAACTTCAAATTGAAATGAAAATAGTATTCATAATAATAAAATAGTTTGCCTGTAAAAAAAATATAAAGACATTTTTAATGCCCATTCTGTTTGTAAGTCGGCGACTACCTGTATTGTATCCAGTGAATATGTAAGTGGGGATGTTATACCTGCCAGGACTGTTTAACAACACTATTACCTTAAAGAGACACTGAAGCAAACTTATTTTCCCCATTTTACCTTATAAGTCGCTTCAGTGCTCTCAAGCCAAGTAATCCGCTGCGTCCCCGCCGCTAAACGAGCGCTGCAGAGCCCCCACATCCATCTGCAAATATCCACGAGCAACATGGTCGTGGATTTTGCTGCGCTGAGGGGCAGAGCTTCCATCTGTAGCTCTGCCTCTCATTGTGTCAATCGCTGCCCGGATCGCCGCCTCTCCCCGCCCCTCTCTATGAAGGAAGAGTGAGAGGGGCGGGGAGAGCCGGTGATCCGCCGCGATTGACGTCAGGAGGGGCAGAGCTGAAGCTGAAAGCTCTGCCCCTTCGAGGAAATGCCTGCCAGATTGCCCCCCGGGGATTTGGGGGCTCTGCAGCGCTCGTTTAGCGGCGGGGACGCGGCAGATTACTTGGCTTGAGAGCACTGAAGCGAATTATAAGGTAAAATGGGGAAAATTAGTTCGCTTCAGTGTCTCTTTAAACTGCAGTATAGTAAAACAACCACAAGATGTCCAGTGTTCTCTCCAGAATTTTTGTCCAGTCAGGTGGCATGAAATAGTAGCCAGGTGGGGCGAGATGCAGGGCTGGTGCTTCTGTGCGCAACTCTCCTTACAGAAAAGGAGGAGGTGAGCCGACGACAGCCGGGTGCTCACCAAAACTAGCCGAGTGGAGCACCCGGCTAAAAGAGCCTGGGGAGAACACTGATGTCATTGGCCTCAATTCACTAAGCTAATCTCCTGCATTTCTATAGTTATCACCATGGTGATAAGGCATGTAGTATTCAGGAAACATTTTACCTCAGGCAAACTATGTGGAGGTAAGTTTTCTCTTGTCTTATTATCTCCAGCATGATCTTAGTGAATTGAGGCCAATTGTCTGTAAAATGCAGTGGTGGGCCAAATTTTCGCAGATGCAAAATTTTGCATCGAAATTTGCAATTTCCCATCGTAATGTGAAATTCAGAGAAAATTGTAATTATTTCCGTATGTGAAATTTCGCATACGTTTGTGCCGACTTTAGAGGTTAATAGCAAGCCCCCATACATGCTATTGCTGCCAAAATTGCTACATATGTTAAGCAGAATAGTGGGTATAAGTCACAAAAACTATTTTTCAACTTGTTTTTGAGAAACTCGATTTTTAAAATGCAAAGAAAAATGGTTTTTAAACTGTCATTTTTCTAAGTTTAAAAACCATTATTTACTTGCATTTTTAAAATCGAGTTTCTCAAAAACTAGAAGGTCTTTTTTTTTCATTTATACACACTATTCTTCGTATGCAGCAATTTTGGCGTCAATAGCCTGTATCAGAGTTTTGCTATTCACTGCTAAAGTCGGTAAGAAATTGCGCGAAATTTCGCGAAATTTTATGGAAAATGATGAATGACTACACGAAATCAGTTGAATTTGCAAATCGTAATTACGTATAAGCGTCATTGTGAAAAGTTAAGAGAAATTTAGCGGAATCGAAATTTGTTGATTAGGATCATTCATCACTAGTAAAATGCAATGGTGATCTGAATAGGATGGAGATTTCCTGTATTCACTCTGTGTTCTCTCTGTTCTAAGTAAGCTGCATTTCCTGATGGTGGTGTATGATACTGTTAGAGGTGAGCGTAATGACTTAATTACGATTTCGCAAAATTTCGCGTTATTAGTGTAAGTACGATTATGGCCGTAAGTACATAATCGTAATGAAGAAGGATTTCGCGAAATTCCGCGTAAGCGTAATTTTCGCGTTGCTTTCGCATTACAGTGGGTATCGCGAAATTACGTTTGCCTTGCATGCAAACTTTTGTAAGCGTAGTTACGTAACGTAATTTCGTGATAGTTCATATTACTGTAAGCGTTAATTTTCGCGTAGTTTTTGCGTTACGGTGGGTATCACGAAATTACGTTTGCCTTGCATGCAAACGTTTGTAAGCGTAGCTACGTAACGTAATTTCGCGATAGTTCATATTACTCTCATTGATCACAGTGTAATTGTTGCGAAAAAGCTTGCTCTATGCGTAGAAACATTCTTGTCAATAAACCCTTGACCTGCGCATGCTTAGTTTTTACATTATTTAACGCGAAAAAGCGTTCATATGCGAAAATTTGTTATCGTTCGTCTGACTACCGCTGATTCGCTTCTGATTGGCTAATGCGAACAAAAACAACAGGAAGTTGAGCAATGGTTTAACGTGAAACTACGGTATAGTTGTACGTGAAATTACGTTATGAACGAAACGCGAAATTACGCGTTGGAAATTACGCTTACGGTATTATCAATTACGATTTTAATGGCAATTACGCTACCATAATTTCGCACCGTAATAGCAAATTTCGCATGCGTAATTATAGTAATGCAAAATTTCTATCTGCATATACAGAACACTCTGCTCCTACAAGGACACATAAAGCTATAGAAACACATTTTTTTGTACTCAAGTAAAGCAAGGGAACTTTTTGTTTTGCATCTCTCTGGGTCCTGAAGTCTGGACTGAAAGCTCTTTGCAGACGAGATGTGTGTTTGGCTGAATATGAAACCAGATCTAGCAGATATTTCTGTTCATCCTACTTTGTCATGCCAGACATGCCTGCAATGGGGATATTTTAAAGGCAGCTATATGGAGACCTAATATCTGAGACAGGGATGTTAGCAGACTGGGACAGAAGCGTTGCAGTACACGACACACTGACCAGGAAAGGCAGGAAGATAAAGAGGAACTAAATATGATGTAATTAATAAAATTACTTATTAATGAGAATATTACAGTACTTTATACATTATTTAGTCAGTGTTTTAACATTGTAAAATCTTTCCTCTCCTTGATTTACATTCTGACGTTGATCACAGTCCATAACATCTTTAGTCCTGTCAGTCAGACGCATCTCTCCATAAGGTTTGTTTACTGAGAGTTCCAAAGCTAGTGAAAATAATACCTCTTCTCCCAGAATGCTCTGGAAGGAAAATTCTGCACATCCAAACAGCTTAGGCTGTGACAGCACTGGGAGGACGGGGCTACCTACATATATACAGTTATTTAGAGATATAGGAAGTGTTTCCGATGCTGAAACCAGGAGAAATAACGTAAAAGTGGGTATCCTTAATAATTGATTGCGTTCTACTATATGACACTATAGGGCCTCTTTAACCATTTAAGACTTTTAGACGTATCTGCTACATCCCTAAAGGCTGCTGCTGCGCTCTCCTGCGGCCGATCGCGCACACCCCTGCGTGCTCCCGTGCCGCAGCCCGTTAGTCGGGAGATCAATGAATGGGAACTCAGTTTCTATTCACTGATCTAAGTCCCCGTTAGAAAGACCGATGGCTTCTATTAGAAGCCGTGATCTTTCTAAAGAAAAAAAAGTTTCACGTCCTCTCTTCACTTCCTGTAAGTGAGAGCGCTCGCTTACAGGAAAAAAAATCTTGTGGCCAAATAGTAAAACTACATCTACATACTTTTTTTTTCATAACCACACAAACAATTACATTTAAAATTAACTGTTTACCCCCCCCCCCCCCACTACACACAATACTCAAATAATTTTTTTAATTAAAAAAAATTACAATTAAAAAACAAAAACATAAGTAGTTACCTAAGGGTCTGAACTTTTTTAATATGCATGTCAAGAGGATATATTACTAATATTTTTTAAATTATAAGCTTGTAAATAGTGATGGACGCAAAACTGAAAAAATGCGCCTTTATTTCCAAATAAAATATTGACGCCATACATTGCGATAGGGATAAAGTATAAATGGAGTAATAACCAGGACAAATGGGCAAACCAAATATGTGATTTTTAATTATGGTAGCATGTATTATTTTAAAGCTATAATGGCCGAAATCTGAGAAGAAATGCATTTTTTCCATTTTTTTCTTAATATTCCTGTTAAAATGCATTTTATAAAAAAATATATATTCTTAGCAACCTGTACAACCCAAAGAAAACCTAATTGGTGGCGGAAAAAAACAAAATATAGATCAATTCATTGTGATAAGTAATGATAAAGTTATTGGCGAATGAATGGGAGGGGAAAATTGCTCAGGTGCATAAGGTGAAAAACGACTGAAGGCTAAACTGGTTAAAGGAGTCTTTCTTTCTTATAAGTAGCAGTAGAGTATTGCACAGTGTTAGCCATCAGTAAAAGAACAAAGTTTTGAATCAGGGGGATACCATTTATTGGCCAACTTAGAAGAAATGGAGTAAGCTTTCGGTAAATACGCCTTCCTCAGACTTGATTCCTGTATACTGATATCATTTAAACATACAGCTTATATACACTGCACATTGTTCTGCAAACAAATAAATGTCATTGGATGCCTTAATTACAACATCAGGAGGGTCTCACAGGGATGCTAGCTAATGTGTAATACAGTATTTGTGTTCTAAGTTATGTCAGTATACAGGAATATGTCTGAGGAAGGCTTCATAGCCGAAAGCTTACTCCCTTTCTTCTAAGTTGGCCAATAAATGCAATCATCCTGATTAAAAATTTCTTTCTTATTAAATACTGTATATATTGATTTGTAGCTCTACCCTCCAAGTGATGTTTAGCCTAGGCTGTTTAGTTTTGCATAATTTTCTCACAGAGCATTCTTGTATTGTTTCTACTGACTTTGGAACATCTTGTAAACAAACGCTCAACAGTGATCCACCTGCCAGCAGTAATGATATCGCCACCTGTGATAAATTCAAGAGTTTAAATCGGGGTGAGGAAAGATTTTACAATGGACAAACACTTAATACTTTAAAAATTATTGTTTTTAAAAATAATTTTTTTATCAAGCTATATTCAGTTAAGTTTCTCTTTAAGACAAGGCCGTCACACCTCTTTTCACGCCTCCATCAGTCCCCTAATCAGGCACAGCACAAAGAATTTATAAGTAAAAGATGTGCGGGCCGATCCAATTTACTTTTCTCCTAAGTTTTCTCCAAGGAGATCATTTTTCATCTTCTGTTGAAAAGAACTTTTCAGCACTCTGCAATTGAAAATGAAAATGTATCAAAAAGTAGATAAAAAAGTACTGCCAAAATCATTCTGATAATTTTCTTGCTTGCTGGTGGCTTAAAGGGAAGGTTCAGGGTGGCTCTTAAAAAAATAAAAATGCCCATCCACTTACCTGGGGCTTCCTCCAGCCCGTGGCAGCCAGGACGTGCCCTCGGCGCCGCTCCGCAGGCTCCCGGTCCCCTCCGGTGGCCGACCCGACCTGGCCAGGCCGGCTGCCAGGTCGGGCTCTTCTGCGTTTCAAAATGCGCCTCACTGGGGCGCGCTGACGTCATCGGACGTCCTCCGGGCTGTACTGCGCAGGCGCAGTAGTTCTGTGCCTGCGCAGTACAGCCCGGAGGACGTCCGATGACGTCAGCGCGCCCCCGTGAGGCGCATTTTGAAACGCAGAAGAGCCCGACCTGGCAGCCGGCCTGGCCAGGTCGGGTCGGCCACCGGAGGGGACCGGGAGCCTGCGGAGCGGCGCCGAGGGCACGTCCTGGCTGCCACGGGCTGGAGGAAGCCCCAGGTAAGTGGATGGGCATTTTTATTTTTTTAAGAGCCACCCTGAACCTTCCCTTTAAAGAGACTCTGAAGCGAGAATAAATCTCGCTTCAGAGCTCATAGTTAGCAGGGGCACGTGTGCCCCTGCTAAACCGCCGCTTTCGCACGGCTAAACGAGGGTCCCTTACCCCCCGAAATCCCCTCCGTGCAGCCGGGGAGCGCTTCCTGGTTGAGGCAGGGCTAACCGCCGCAGCCCTGCCCCACGCACGTCTGTCAGCGCGTATCTCCGCCTCTCCCCCGCCCCTCTCAGTCTTCCTTCACTGAGAGGGGCGGGGGAGAGGCGGCGATGCGCCGCTGATAGACGCGACTAGAGGCAGGGCTGCAGCCGTTAGCCCTGCCTCTAGGAGCAGCAAAATCTACGACCTATTTGGTTGTTGATTTTGCGGGGGGGTGGGGGGGGGTGGCATGGTGGGGGGTTGGGGGTTAAGGGACCCCCGTTTAGCCGCGGGATAGTGGCGTTTTAGCAGGGGTACACGTGCCCCTGCTAACTATGAGCTCTTAAGCGAGAATTATTCTCGCTTCAGTGTCTCTTTTAAATGGCATTTTTTTGATAAGATGTGAAATATCAACTATTAAAAAAAAAAACTTGAAGAAAAAGTGAATTGGATATGGGCCTTTTTCTCATAGGTAATATTTTCACATTGTCATGATCGCTTCTGCAGCATGTACTGCTGGCTGCAGAGGTACTGCAGCCAAGCAGTTCTGATTCCTTTACATGCAGTTGCTAGCATAGTTCTGCATGCATTGCTTGTGATAGTCTGTCAGCTAGGGAATGGTAGTCAAGCCAGCCTGCTTGTGACTGATTACCATTTACCTGTGTGGAAATTTGCATCTCTGCTCTCATTGGATGACTTCAGTATAAAGGTTTGCTTCCTGCAAGCGTGCTCTGCCCATCATAGTTTTCAGCTTTAGGCCTCGTTCACATCTCACGCGTTTGTTTGCGGATTGTAGGACCGCGTGAGATGTGCGTTTTTCAAGGAACATAGAAATTTCATTCATTTCTATGCTCCTCGTTCACATCTATGCGTTTCAAACGTACGCATGTTTGAAACGCATAGTTGCATGCATGTCTGTGCGTCACGCGAACGAACGCACGGTAATGCTTTTCAATGTAAACGCAGAAAGGACGCAAGACCATGCGTCTTTTCATGCGTTTGTGACATTGCGTTCGCGGTGACGGAAGTAGATTGAACTTCCTGCTTGACGCACTTCCTCTTCAACATGGCCACGAAAAAGCGAGGATGGCGCGGCTCAGGCTCCGGCAAAAGGAGCGGCGATAGCGGCGGTACTGCGCTGCGAAAATCACAAAATAAATAAAATGATAATAATTATAATAATAATAAAATAATAATATAATAATAATATAATAATAATAATAAAACAAAATAAAAGCACAAATAAAAAAATAAAAAAAACATTACAAACACCTTTTTTTGACAAGTGTGTCCAGGTAAACAGCAAACGCATGACTGCAAAAAACGCACAGAAACACATTGCAAAACGCGCACAAACGCATGCGTTTTTTGCATGCGTTTTGAAATGCGTTCGACTCTTCCCCGCAAACGCAGATAATGTGAACGAGGCCTTAGCTCGGTCTAAGCTGTGACTGGGTCTCTTGATTCTGTGAAACATATTCCTTGTATTGTTACGTTCTAGTTCAGTTATCCTGTGGAGGTGTTATATATTTCCCACAGGGACATATATACCTACTCCTTCTAGTATAGAGATTTTGTATTACCTAGCCTTGTTCGCTGTATTGTTCCTGATTCTAGTCAGTATTATTATTATTATTTAGTATTTATATAGCGCCGACATCTTACGCAGCGCTGTACAGAGAATATAGTCTTGTCACTAACTGTCCCTCAGAGGAGCTCACAATCTAATCCCTACCATAGTCCCATGTCTATGTCGTGTAGTGTATGTAGCACAGTCTAGGGCCAATTTAGGGGGAAGCCAATTAACTTATCTGTATGTTTTTTTTTGGGATGTGGGAGGAAACCGGAGTGCCCGGATGAAACCCATGCAGACACGGGGAGAACAAACAAACTCCTTGCAGATGTTGACCTGGCTGGGATTCGAACCGGGGACCCAGCGCTGCAAGGCGAGAGCGCTAACCACTACGCCACCGTGCTGCAGGGCTTAAGTTATATATCGGTTCCTTGCCAATATATACATATTCTAGTCAGCGTTTGTTATTTTCCTTGTATTCGTGCTACGGTGATATATCAGTGCCGCTGATATACAGTTACTCGAACTGTTGATATTCTGTGTCTAGCTAGTCAGTTTTTAGCACGTTTCGGTAGGTTGCACTTAGCGTGATCACCAGTGCTTAGCTAGCCTAGTCCTGTCCTTGTGAGGTAGCCATTGCTGCGGTTGCTATTGGTTACCTCACTCTTGTCTTTGTGAATGCTTCCTGTCACTGAGGCAGTGACTAGATTAGCAAGCATTCATTCTGTCAGCCTCTGTCCTTCTAGTCCTGTCCTTGTGAGGTAGCCATTGCTGCGGTTGCTATTGGCTACCTCACTCCAGTCTGTCCTGTATCTGTCTTTATGTTTGTTATTGCAGAAGCAGCGCAACATCGCACTGCGCTGCCATTGCGTATTATCGGAAGCCCAGAGCTGCAGTTGCTCTAAGCAGCCTGTGTAGCCTCTTCCATTATCCAGCTCTTAGCTTTATTGTGCTGGGTGGTCAGACAGTATGCCCCCCCAGCATTACACACATCTTATCAATAGAACGCCGCCACCAGCAATAAAATACTCAGAATAATTTTGTTGGTACTTTTTTGCCTACTTTGTAGTACTTTTTCAATTGCAGAATGCTGAAAAGTTATTTTTAACAGAAGATAAAAATTATATCCTAGGAGAAAACTTAGGAGAAAAAGTGAATTTCATAAGGTCCATAATTGAATAAAGTCCATCATTTTAATTCCTACCACACCGGTCCTTTCTATCATCAATAATTGGCCTTCATATCAACATTAAAGAGACTCAGTAACAAAAATTGCATCCTGTTTTTTATCATCCTACAAGTTCCAAAAGCTATTCTAATGTGTTCTGGCTTACTGCAGCACGTTCTACTATCACCATCTCTGTAATAAATCAACTTATCTCTCTCTTGTCAGACTTGTCAGCCTGTGTCTGGAAGGCTGCCAAGTTCTTCAGTGTTGTGGTTCTGCTATGAACTCCCCCTTCCAGGCCCCTCTTTCACACTGCCTGTGTGTTATTTAGATTAGAGCAGCTTCTCTCTTCTCTCTTATCTTTTACAAGCTGGATAAATCGTCCTCTGAGCTGGCTGGGCTTTCACATACTGAGGAATTACATACAGGCAGAGCTGTTTGCAGGAAGAAAAGAGCAGCCTGAAACTTCAGTGCATAAGAGATGCAGGGGGAAAGAAACACACAAATGATCTCTTGAGATTCAAAAGGAAGGGTGTATACAGCCTGCTTGTGTATGGATGTATTTTCTATGTGTGGACATACTGTACATCAACCTACTTCCTGTTTTGGTGGCCATTTTGTTTGTTTATAAACAAACTTTTTAAAACTGTTTTTAACCACTTTTAATGCGGCGGGGAGCGGCGAAATTGTGACAGAGGGTAATAGGAGATGTCCCCTAACGCACTGGTATGTTTACTTTTGTGCGATTTTAACAATACAGATTCTCTTTAAAAAGTAATAAAAATAAAAAATATATCAATTTAAAGGCTGGGAATTAAGCATAGAGTCAATTGCATATAGAAAAAAAATAATAATATACTGTTTAGTTCCTAAAGAGACTCTGTCCCTCTGAGAAAGTGCCATTTGGGAGCTATGGGTAGTGGATGCACTGAGGGCTCGCAAACTGTAAATCACCACTGTACATTCTTGTCAGAAAAGGTTGTAGAGTAATGCTTAGTTCACACTCGGATTGCATGGCACAAATCGCAATAACACAGCGACTGCAATTTTGTGTCACAAAAACGCAAGTAATTTTTCACTGACTGCAACGGGCAATTCCCATTCAAAAAAGCAAGAATCGCATACCAATTGCCGCCAAAATGCTGCATGCAGCGCGTTTTCGATTTATGTAAACAAAAAAAGTATTAAATTGTTTTACACTTTGCAAATTTTTTTTGTATAGAATCATTAGATTGTTGGTTGCTCCAAGCCACATGCATGTATGTCTTTGCATTATATATAGCACCTTATATATATTTTTTTTATAGACTTGTATATTTTTTGGGGTATGCGATTAATCTTTATTTGCATACTTTGGTGCTAATACAATTGCATATTTTTCTGTGATGACTGACATGCACACATGTGGCTTTCTGCACCCCTACAGAAGCACTGAGCACTTTGCCTTTTGCAGATGAGAGCTGCAACAGCATTTCATCATTTTTTCACATGTTATGTGCCATATTTGGAACCAAATATACAGGTCCTTCTAAAAAAATTAGCATATTGTGATAAAGTTCATTATTTTCTGTAATGTACTGATAAATATTAGACTTTCATATATTTTAGATTCATTACACACAACTGAAGTAGTTCAAGCCTTTTATTTCTTTCTGTGTCTTACCCTCTTGCTTGAGAGTGTCAATGACGGCCTTCTGGACAGCAGTCAGGTCGGCAGTCTTACCCATGATTGCGGTTTTGAGTAATGAACCAGGCTGGGAGTTTTTAAAAGCCTCAGGAATCTTTTGCAGGTGTTTAGAGTTAATTAGTTGATTCAGTTGATTTGGGTAATAGCTCGTTTAGAGAACCTTTTCATGATATGCTAATTTTTTTAGATAGGAATTTTGGGTTTTCATGAGCTTTATGCCAAAATCATCAATATCAAAACAATAAAAGGCTTGAGCTACTTCAGTTGTGTGTAATGAATCTAAAATATATGAAAGTCTAATGTTTATCAGTACATTACAGAAAATAATGAACTTTATCACAATATGCTAATTTTTTTAGAAGGACCTGTATTATCTTTTTTGCAACTAATGCATGTATTGTATATCATTTAGTGGATTAGCAGGAGACTGATAGGCTTTATTGGGTTTTTTTTATGGTTTTTAAATTGTATGTGTTTTGTTGTTTAATAAAGTGAAGATATTTACATATATATCTTGGATTTTCTGAGTATATATTTTTTCAGAATCGTCTCTTAGAGGGCTCTGTTTCTATTTTGTGTTCAATTTATGTAAATCACAAGTGCCACAATGAGAATGATCCCATAGGGATACACTAGTCGCAGCTCTTTGCTGATCAGCGGCAATCAGCAAAGTGCTAAAACACTCCCCAAATGCGCCCCGGTGTGAACAAGTCCTCCTGAATGTGATGCAGGAAAGAAATCGAGATAAGGGGTGAGGCTCTTGTAAAGTCTTGGGCGTGAGAGTTTGAGGCGGAGACTGAAATGGGTATAAGTTAAATATACTCAGAAACAGACACACAAGTAAAGGCGTTTTCAGATTCTGTCTTATTTCCCACGCAGGTAACATCATTAAGAAGCTGCCACGGCGTACCGCGGTCCCTGTGAACGATACGGCCATCTTCTGTGTCGAGCTGGACAATGACTGCCAGAAATTTAAGTGGACGATTAACAGTGAAGAGGTTAAAACCGGCGGCCGCATCTCCATCACCTCTGCGGGCAAACAGCACACCATGATTATCCGGGAATGCCAAAACAGCGACTCCGGAGAGATCGCCTTCATCGCCGACGAGTGCAAAACCTCCACCAAATTCACTGTTACCAGTGAGTGCTTCATAGTAGAAAGATTTATATAAGGATGAGCTTGATTTTTTTTTTTTTTTGTGTGCAAAAATTTAATGGATACACTTTTTAGTAAAAATGTAGAAATTTCTTATTTAGGGCTCTTTCAGACGAATGGCTAAATGGCGGAAATTGATCTTAAGATCAATCTGGTGGCCATGTTGCGGTATTGATTCTCCACCGATACGATAAAATTATAAGATCAAAAGGCTGATCGGCCTACAAAATCAAGTGTTGTATGGCCCTTAGAGAAACAGCACGCCTGCATGAAATGGGGGGGGGGGGGGGGGTCTATACAATAAATACCGTTGTGAATTGGGCTCCAGATGAAAATGACAAATATTTACAGTGGTAATGGCAATAGTAAAACTTTGGTAAATGTTGCCAATATTCTACTAAACTTCACCCGACTCTCACACAGAGCCCTCCCTCCTTCGACACCTAACCTTAAATCCCCCTTTACTGACGTCTAACCCCTAAAACCCCCCTTCCTGAAGCCTAACCCTAAAATTCCCCTTCCTGATGCCTAACCCTAACCCCCCCTTCCTGACACTTAAGCCTAAAACACCCAATTCCTGATCCCTAAAACCCCCCTTCCTAACGCCTAACCCTAAAACCCTCCTTCCTGAGGCCTAACCCTAAACCCCCCTTCCTGACACTTAAGCCTGATCCCTAAAACCCCCCTTCCTAACGCCTAACCCTAAAACCCCCCTTCCTGAGGCCTAACCCTAAACCCCCCTTCCTGACACTTAAGCCTAAAACACCCCATTCCTGATCCCTAAAACCCCCCTTCCTGAGGCCTAACCCTAAAACCCCCCTTCCTGAGGCCTAACCCTAAAACCCCCCTTCCTGAGGCCTAACCCTAAAACCCCCCTTCCTGAAGCCTAACCTTAAAACCCCCCCCTTCCTGAGGCCTAACCCTAAAACCCCCCTTCCTGAAGCCTAACCCTAAAACCCCCCTTCTTGATACCTAACCCTAAACCGCGTGCATCAAAAAATAAAAAATTGTTAGAAACAAAAGACAAAGTATTTCAATATGTATAACTTTCTAATTAAATTTGAAAAACATAATTTTCAAAAAAAAGAAAAATAGTTAAATACAAAAAGATCAAAAATTTCAATAACTATTTTCTACTTTTCAATCATTATAAAAACTTCAAAGCTATAATGCCACGATTTTCTCAAAAATAAATAAATGTCAAACACTATATAACGTTCTAATTTTCAAAATGATATTTATCGGGTGCCCAAACTTCTGCTTCCAACAGAACTGGATCACATCATATCTGGGGTTGGCCCTTAAATTGGACCTGAACTCAAAACTTCCTCTCTGCTCCAAAAGATAAGCAACAGCATAATAACCATCACAGAAAAATATGTCTTTGTTACAGCTGATACAAATCTTGCAATAAATCTGCAGTGTGTCTACTTCCTGCTTTCATGGAAGCAGACATAGGGTAAACATCCGGTGTTTACAAATTATCTGCTCTGCCGAGGCAGCCAGCTGACACAGCTGAGAGATCAAAATACAGTTGTGATTGGTCACAGATGAGGGGGAATCAGACAGGCTAAACGCTCTAAATACATATAAGGTGCATTTCTCTGTGTTTACCTTCTGTCTTGTGCAAGAGTTCAGGTCCACTTTAATGTCAGCCTGTTAAGTGATAGTGACAGTGACGAGTGTATTAATCACTAAACCTGTGTAGACAAATCAGGCTGAATGTCACAGGCTCATTTTCTTCTCAGTTTTCCAGAAGCCCGATGACGGCCGGGAGTCGTATATCTGCCAACTGTATGTTTCCCCGGCACTGAGGGGCAGGAAACTGGAGCAGCTCTGCTATTTATATGGACAGGATGGGCTGATAGATGGGTTGCATCAGTCACTCTTAAAGGGACACTTCGGCATGTGCTGAATAAAACAGTTACAGTTGATACAGATTTTGTTTTCGTTTTATACAAATGTTATATGGCTTGGAATCAGACCAATCAAACTCGTCAGCTTTTGCACTTGATTACTGTAATTCCAGGCTAACTAAAATTACATAAAATGAACATACAAATTTGCATCATCTAAGAATGATTAGCAATTCATTAAAGCGGATCCAAGGTGAAAAAACGAACTATAACAAGTAACTTGTCTATATATCTTATCTAAAGTTTAGATAGTTTGCACAGCAAATCTAGCTGCAAACAGCTTCAACAGTTTATAATTATTTCTTCCTGTGATACAATGAGGGCAGCCATGTTCTGCTTGTCACATTACATAGGCAAGCTGATAGTATTTCCAGCCCTCAGCTCAATCCCCTCTTCTCCTCCCTCCTCCCCCCTGCCTCTGAAATTTATCGCCAGTAACACCTCCTCCTCCTGCCCAGACTGAGCTCCCATAAGGCCTTGCTACATTGCTCTAAGAGTGGCAAGGCACAAAAGGAGCTGTGGGCGTGGCTTGTTGAGTTTATAAGGAATGTGAGTATTAAAACAAAAACAAAAAAAGTATTAGGCTTGAGGAATGCCCTATAAACAATAGGAAAGGAACACAATTATGCATTGAGTAAAAGTTTATCTCGGATCCACTTTAAAGAGGCACTTCAAGAACAAATAGTAAAATGCAATACATTATTCAGGATCCCCAATTTTACATTAATTATCTTTGTTTCAGCATCAGAAACACTTCTTATATTACTATGGTTCTGAATCTTGGATCTTCCTGTTCAGTGAGCCACTACCTATTCAGTAAGGAGTCCTTGGGCCAGACTCCCTAACACTGCAGGGTGGCCTACTGAGCACGCCCCTAGTGGCTGCACCTCTCAACCACTTTGAGACCAACAATAGAAAAGCGCTATACAAATGTTAGAATTATTATTATTATCATTGTTTGGCTTCAACATTTTCCGTTCTATCCCCCTTGCAGTCTTAAGAAAACCGCCTTCCAATGCTCCAATTAACCCCGTGGTGAAAGAGAAAACCGACACATCCGTTAAATTAGTCTGGTCCCCTCCCCCAATGGATCGCCCGGTGCCCATTGATGGCTACATTGTAGAACGTAAGAAGTTGGGAGCCATGACCTGGGTCAGGTGCCACGAGTCAGCCAACGTCCCCGTCCCGGAGTTTGTCGTCAGCCACGTGTCGGACGAGGGAAGCTTCCAGTTCCGGGTCAGCGCCGTCAACAGCTTTGGACAGAGCCCCTACCTAGAGTTCCCAGGAACCATGTATCTAGGTGAGTGCTGGGAATCTCGAGTTTGTAAATAATCTACCATTATTATGGTGATCACCAAAAATATTAAACTTATGCCATCGATAAGCAGTTTTTTTGTACAAGAAAAGGGTGAGCGCTTGCATCAGTCACTATGCTGGCAAGACTTTCAGCAGACTTGTAGTTGACCTGAAGTCAGATTCTAAGACTTCAAAAACCAAAAGCAAGAAGAAGATGCAGGGTTGGGTAGGGTACCATTCGTAAAGATGTATAAATACAGGGAAGCACAACTCTGAAATTTATTTTTACATTTGAAAATTGGTTCCCACTTGTGTTGAAAACTTACCTGTTTCAGTATGTATTCTTCACCTCTGAGAAATGCAGGAAGCAGATCTTATTGTGAAAAATAGGGTCCCCTTCCACTTGTGCTGAAAAATGGATCTGTTGTGGCAAATGGAATGTAGAGTCCTTACCTGCAGGATTTTTACAGAACAGATCACAAACGCTGGTAGCATGGAAGCAATGGAAGCCAAAGAGAATGGACAAGTGTCCGCTCTCACAAGGTCGCTGGTACCCCCTGGTTGGTCCACTGCAGGGGAGAAGCTGGTATACATAAAATGGAGCCTAGCAGAAGCATGCAGCTCCCGATTGGATTGCAAAAGACCAATGGGAATCCTTAGCGACAGGGAGGATTCTCATTGGTTCATGACAATGAATATCCTCCCTGTTGCCAAGGAGAATTGGTCTTTTGTAAACCAATGGGGAGACGCATGCTTCTGCCAACCTCCTGGACCGAGCAGTCATGTGATCAGTGGTAGTAAATGGAGCAGATGCAAAACACATGTTTTAAAGGAATCGTCGTGCAAAAAAAAAAAATTGCGTTTCACTTACCTGGGGCTTCTACCAGCCCCATGCAGCCATCCTGTCCCCTTGTAGTCACTCACTGTTGCTCCGGTCCCCTGCCGCCAGCTAGTTTCATTTTTGCCGACCTCGGGGTCAGCGGGCCGCCACGCGTACATTTCCATGCATTCCCACTGGTGCATGAACATTAACACATACATTGCACCACTAACGCGTAAAAATGTATGTGTTAATGTTCATGCACTAGCGGGAATGCGTGCAAATGTACGCGTGGCGGCCCGCTAACCCCGAGGTCGGCAAAAACGAAACTAGCTGGCGGCGGGGTACCAGAGCAGCAGTGAGTGACTACCCGGGCACAGGATGGCTGCATGGGGAAGGTGGAAGCCCCAGGTAAGTTTTTTTTTTTTTGCCTAACAACTTACATTTGGGGGTTTCTTTGGACTATAACCATTACTATAATCTAACGTTTAATATTTGCGAGTTTGTGGCTTCGTAGGATTCAAAGTTCTTGTTTAACTGTCTTCTCTAGAACCCGTCCCCTCCATCAGGGTTCCTCTGAAACCCGTTGAAGTCACCGCTGGAGAAGAAGCAACTTTCTCCGTTGATCTCACCACCGTGTCTTCTGGCACCTGGATGATCAATGGCCGGGTGGTTGAAAATGGTGAGCAGTATTTGGTGAAACGGGTGAAGAACACGCACATGCTGGTCATCAAGAACGTCAGCCAACAGGAGGACCAGGCAGAAGTGAAATTCATCTGTAAAGACCTTGAGAACAGCACCAAACTTCAAGTGAAAGGTGAATTGTCTTTTTCTGTCCTCTAATCTGCCTATGAATATATACACTGGTGTATTTGCGTGTTTGTGTGCCAACCATACCTGTAGGATGGTGGCTTAACCTAAGAATGATGGTGACTACAACCTTAACCAGGGGCGAAAGGATCACCATAGCAGCCATAATGGTTGCTGTGGGGCCCGTAGCTAAGAGGAGCCCTGCTGGTCTTGGATCGCCTTGAAGGAGGTCCACTTCGGGCCTCATGGAGACCCTTGTCTGGCCCTCTGAATTGCAGAGTAAGCAAGCGGGGTTCTACCGATGATCTTCCCTCCTCCTAGAGTCAAGAGTATATTTGACTACAGCATCCTCAAAAACCACTAGGGAGCTCTGTAATCTTAGAGACTCTGGCGCCAGGAAGAGGGAAGATCATCGGTGGAGCTCTGAGAGGTGTGTAAGTAACTTCCGTCCAGCGCTCCGCTTGCTTACCCTGCATATGGGGGGGGGGGGGGGGGGGCTACCTATACCAGGGGCTAATCTGGCTACCTTTACTTGAGGGGGGGGGGGTGTATAGGGTGCTAATGTGGCTACCTATACTTCAGTGGGGGAGGCGGTGGGGTGGGTTGCTTAGGGAGGGATACCGGTAATCTGGCTACCTATACTGGGAGCCCCTCTGGGAACTTAAAATGTGTCTACTTATGCTAACTGTACTGACCTAATACTGTACTGGAGGGAAGGCTCTGGATCCATTTGTAATTTTGTATAATTCTCACGTAATTTGTGCCAACTTTAGAGGTTAATAGCAAAGCCCCCATAGATGCTATTGTCACCAAATTGGTCATGCATGTTAAAGAAGAAGGGTGGTAACAAGGCACAAAAAAAAATTCAAAAAGATCTTGTAGTTTTTTTAAAAAAATTGATTTTAAAAATGCTTAGGAAAATGGTTTTTAAACAGTCAGTTTTTTCAAAATGTAAATAACATTTTTCCTTTGCGTGTTTAACCTTCTTACCGGTTATCCCGAGCTCAGCTCGGGGTAACCTGCGCAGAAGAATTTCTCCAGCCCCGCTGCACCGATTTTCAAAATTTTTGCTAGCTGCGTGCATATTCCGCTCGCCGCCGATTCGCCGCTACCCGCCGCACCACCCCCCCCCCCTCCAGACCCCTTGCGCATCCTGGCCAATCAGTGCCAGGCAGCGCCGAGGGTTGGATCGGGATTCCCTGTGACGTCCCGACGTCCATGACTTCGGTGACGTCATCCCGCCCCGTCCCCATGGCGACCGGGGAAGCCCAGCAGGAAATCCCGTTCTGAACGGGATTTCCTGCTTACTCTGACCGCTTGTCAGCGCTATCATGTAGCGAGCCCTGGGCTTGCTACATGATTTTAAAAAAAATGTAAAAAAAAAAGTGCTACGCTGCCCCCTTGCCGTCAGAATTGGAACGGCAACTTGGCAAGGGGGTTAAAATAGATTTTCTCAAAAACCCTTCAAACATATACTGTAGCAATCCTGGTGATGATAACATGTTCTTTGCTATTAACCGCTAAAGTTGGCATGAAATTCTGCGAAAAACGCGCTAAATTGCTCCTAGTTATGCTTACAAACAAAATTGATTACAATTTCACCCAAATTTAGCATTACCATTTTACATCGAAATTACGATGCAAAATTACGATTATGCAAAATTTTTGCACATCACTAGTCTGAATAGTGTAGTGGTTAAAGTGTAACTGTCGGGCATAAAAATCAAAAATCAATTCTTTATTTTTCTCTGCTAAACAAGTAATAAGGATGCTAATCAGGCAATACAAAAGTTAAAATCTCTATTACTTTTCTTGTTTATAAATGATCATTCCCCAGTTTACCTGACTCTTATTTGGTACGTTGCCGCACAAAGGAAGTTGCAGGGCATGCTGGGTTGTCTTTTTTTGCTTCTTTATTTCCCCTCAGACTTAAAGCGGAATATAACCCTGCATTTCAACTTTGCTCTAAAATATTATTTACAGCATATTATATGCAAAAAGCATTTTTTTTTACTAGACCAGCATTGGAAGGGTTAAACACAGAGGTTTACAGTTCCGTGGAGAGATATGCAGAAGTTCAGATAGATACATTCTATTTAGTGAAATGTAACTATTGAGAAATGTTTACACACTCTTTGGCAGTCCTCCAAGCTCCTTCTCAGTCAGAGAGATGAGTCACATTCAACACTTAGGGCCCTTTTCCACTAGCGGCGTTTGCGATGCTGAATCGCAAAAACGCAAACCGCTAGCGATTTTACAATCGCTACGGTTTGCTTTTTAACATGGGAATCGCGGTAGGTCATTTCCACTACCGCGATTCGTTTTTGCGGGGAACGCGAACGCGCGGCGGAGCGATAATTGCCGCGATTTTGCTATGCAGTGCATAGCATAGCAAAATCGCGGCCGCAAACGTCGGGGGAATCGCCGGTTTTGCGATTCAGCAATCGCTAGCGTTCAGCGTGAACGCTAGCGATTGCAGGTGGAAAAGGGCCCTTAGATACATTTATGTAAACAAAATGTATCTCTTTCAGGTTCGGATGCGTCTGCAGAAATCTAAAGGAACTTTAAAGCCCTGTGTAACCCTTCCAATGCTGGTCTAGTAAAAAAACAAAATGCTGGTTGCATATAATATACTGTAAATAATGTTTTAGAGCAAAGTTGAAATGCAGGGTTATATTCCGCTTTAACTAATGTACAGAAGCAAAAAAAGGTCAACCCATGCTGCCCTGCAACTTCCTTTTTGCGGCAACGTACCAAATAAGAGTCAGGTAAACTAGGGAATGATCATTTATAAAAAGTAATAGAGATTTTAACTTTTGGATTGCCTGGTTAGCAGCCTTATTACTTGTTTACCAGATAAAAATAAAGAATTGATTTTTGATTTTATGCCCGACAGTTACACTTTAAGGGGCACTGCCTCTGACACAGGCAACCTGGGTTTGAATCTTAGCTCTGCCTGTTCAGTGAGCCAGCACCTATTCAGTAAGAAGACTCCCTAACGCTGCTACTGCCTATAGAGTGCGCCCTAGTGGCTGCAGCTCTGGCGCTTTGAGTCCTTCAGGAGAAAAGCGCGATATAAATGTTCTGTGTCTTTCTAAATAATCGTTCCATCTAAACAACTCACATGTGGATAGCTACTCCCTTTTGGGTCTTCACTTTTAGTTCTTCCACTAACGATCCAATCGGTATACTATCGTTGTGCTATTTCTGGATTCACAGAATGCAATGACATTGTTTGCTAGTTGCAAACCACCAGGGATCGTTTGTTTTACAACAACGGTGAATGAGGGTGTGTACAGAGCTTTGGAGGCAGAGGATCAGTAGCATAGTCAGGCAACATGCATTGTTTAAAAGGGAATAAACATGTCGGCCTCCTTATCCCTCTCACGTTCCCCCTAAAGGCATCTGATATAATATTTGTGAGCGCAATGTAAAGAATTCCAGAGAGATTACTATGAGATTCCATTCATGTGAGTCAGCTATTCGCCACCGGGACCCCCTAAGGACCTTTCGGTACTGCAGCGTTCTTTATTTAAACTCTGTATGGTCATTTGCTGAGCCGGCCACAAGGACGGGGACACAGGAAAGGTTGTGCATGATGGGTATGTGACATCAGACTCACGCTAAAGGAATGCCCTTTACTGCTGATCTGGCCCAGGGTTCTGCAGCTGTTCAGAAGGTGCATTGACGCATGGTGACATATTGTCCTCTGTCAAGCTGGGAATTAAAGAGGGCCTGTCACAACAATCAATCTTCACACAAGTAAACAGGGCTCATATTGATATTTCCACATCACTGCATTATGTTAGGTTAGGAAAAGGAAATTTCTATTACTTTGAATAAAATTATTGTTCTCAAGCTATGAATGAATCCTCCAGCTGCACAGAGTATATCAGGAGAGGAGAGTTAGATACAGGAAAGAGCAGAGTCCTCCAGCAGCACAGAGTATATCAGGAGAGGAGAGTTAGATAGAGGAAGGAGCAGAGTCCTCCAGCAGCACAGAGTATATCAGGAGAGAAGAGTTAGAGGAAGGAGCAGAGTCCTCCAGCAGTACAGAGTATATCAGGAGAGGAGAGTTAGATAGAGGAAGGAGCAGAGTCCTCCAGCAGCACAGAGTATATCAGGAAAGGAGAGATAGAGGAAGGAGCAGAGTCCTCCAGCAGCACAGAGTATATCAGGAGAGGAGAGTTAGATAGAGGAAGGAGCAGAGTCCTCCAGCAGCACAGAGTATATCAGGAGAGGGGAGTCACTAGAAGCAGCAGAGTCCTCCAGCAGCACAGAGTGTATCAGGAGAGGAGAGATAGAGGAAGGAGCAGAGTCCTCCAGCTGCACAGAGTGTATCAGGAGAGGAGAGTTAGATAGAGGAAGGAGCAGAGTCCTCCAGCAGCACAGAGTATATCAGGAGAGGAGAGTTAGATAGAGGAAGGAGCAGAGTCCTCCAGCAGCACAGAGTATATCAGGAGAGGAGAGTTAGATAGAGGAAGAAGCAGAGTCCTCCAGCAGCACAGAGTATATCAGGAGATGAGAGTTAAATAGAGGAAGACCTCCAGCAGCTCAGAATATTAACCAGTAGAGCATCGCTGTATCGTGTCTCTGCGCCCCCTGTAGGCTTCACTACAGCACACATACACGCATAGACCCCCCTGCGGCAGGGTATGGGAACATGTGTTCACAAAGCCAATCAAAGTGCCCATAGTAAATGAGCACCGGCCGGCATCAATGAGATGCCTGTGGTCATTTACAAAGTGAAAATAAAAACACAGGTTTACATGACTTCCTGTGTATCCAGGATAGTGTGGGGCCATCTAGTAAAAATACACCTATTAATATATAAATTAAATAAAAAATAAATAGATTCCCCATTATTTTTAACCCCTTATTTTCCCCTTCCCTATAATTACCAAAATAAAACACTAAAAAAAATATTAACAAAATATCCATAAATCCTTTTTTAACCTCTTGACGACCAGCTAACGCCGATTGGCGTAAACTGGTCGTCTGCGGGTTACCATGGAAACGGCCTTTCCATGTCAGTTCACGGAGGGTGTCTCCGTGAACAGCCGGAGAGCCGACGATCGTAGCTCGCCGGCAAAATGTAAACAGGCGGGGAAGAAATCCCCGCTGTTGACATCATACGGCGCTGCTGCGCAGCAGCGCCGTAGGGCAGATCGGCGATCCCCGGCCTCTGATTGGCCGGGGATCGCTGGCATATGATAGGATGAAGCCTATCCTTCAATGCGCAGGACGGATGCAGCTCACAGGGGGAGGGAGAGGTAGGGAGCGGCGAGACGGCGGAGAACGCTGCGGAGGGGGGCTTTGAAGAGCCCCCACCGCTAAGCAAATGCAGCCGGCGGTGATAAGACCCCCCCAGCAGGACATCCCCCTAGTGGGGAAAAAAGGAGGGTAGTCTGATCGCCCTGCTGCACTCCTGATCGGTGCTGCGGGCTGTAGAGCCCATGCAGCACCGATCACTGAAAAATCCCCTGGTCGGCAAGTGGTTAATATGCATGTCATTAGGATATATCACTATTATTTTTTTGCAAATTAGGGCTTGTAATCATTGATATAGTATAAAGAAATATAAAACGGAAAAATACACCTTTATTTCCAAATAAAATATTGTCTCCATACATTGTACAAAGAACATACTTTAAATGTTGTAATAACCGGGACAAATAGGCATATTGGTTTTCAGAATCAGAATCCTTTATTTCGCCAAGCACGACTGGGCCGTGCCCGGAATTGGTTTTGGCAAGTACAGGGCAAGTGTGAAGAAAAAGAAAAAGAACAGGACATACAATACAACTACATGCAAGCATCAGCAATACAAAGATACAGTTCCAGCAATTGGTCGCCTTTGAACACATTTACATAGCAATATGTTTCCATGCGATCAGGTTTAGAGTTGAAGAGTTCAGGTAGTTAACGGCTGAGGGGAAGAAGCTGTTCCTGTGCCTTGTGGTCCTGGTGTAGATGGATCAGAATCTCCGGCCTAAAGGGAGTCTGTTGAAGAAGCGAAAGCCTGGGTGGGACGGATCATTAGCTATTTTTTTTATCTATCATAGCATATTTTGTTTTAGATCTATAATTGTTGAAAACTGAGAAATATTTTTTTTTCTTCCTATTCCCTTTAAAATGCAAATAAAATAAAATAATTTTTAGAAATAAATACCACTCAAAGCCTAATTTGTGGTTATAAAAACAATATATAGATCATTTTGGTGTGATAAGTTGCAATAAAGTTGTTGGCAAATGAATAGGAGGAGTGTGACGTGTGAAAATTGCTCTGTTTTTTTTTTTTAAAGGGGAAATAACCTGTGGTGGTGAACTGGTTAATATCTGCTTTAACTGTTACTTTGTCCTCCAGCTCTTCCTCACTTTACAAATGCGAAGAAGGCCAGTGAGCTTCAGGTAAAGTCTGGTGAGCAGGTGGAGCTGGTTTCAGAGACATCAGAGGAGAATGTGAGGGTGGCCTGGTATAAAGATAGCAAAGAGGTGCGACACTCCAAACGATTTCACCTGGAGGACATCGGCCTGCAGCACAAGCTCCTGATCTCATCTGCCAGGAAGGAAGATGACGGGACGTACTCCTGTAGAGTGGGCGATAACACCATCACCTTCACGGTTAAAGTTTCAGGTGAGGGAAACAGGATTTGTGTTCCAGTCATAAGGTGTTGACTCAAACTTAACTTAACTTAACTTAAACTTAACTTAAAGTGATATGAACCCCAGCATTTCTTATTTGCTCTAAAGGATTATTTACAACATATTATATATGGGGAAATAAAATATTCTGATTCTGATGCTACCACCATTTTTTTTCTAGAACGGCATTCAACTAGTTAAACTCAGGACTTACAATCTCCCTGCAGAGAAAGCTGGGCGCATCCGAACTGGAGATAACATTATCTTGTGTTTACTTAGTTGTATCAAGTGAGGAGTGAAAACATTCTCTGGCAATGCAGACACTCCAGAACACTGACAGATACTCAGAAATCATTTCTGGGTACATTACAATATGAATACACCAGTTATGAATAAAATGCAATGTCAGCTCTCAGGGCAAATAAAATGTACTTTGGGAACTTGTAATTTCTAAATGAATAATAATATTTATGCACAAAAGCAAATATGATAATCGTATGGGATATAAAAAGTAGGAAAACTTGTTTTTATTGAATATCATGTCAGAGTTTTATACCGCTTTAACTTCCTGTACTTTAAAAGTATGTGATACCAAGAAAGTTAGTGAACACCTGGCTCATTCTGGCCAAGGGAGAAGCCACTTACCTGCAAGTAAATACTATAAAAGTGACCATACATCACTTGATGTATGGCCAGATCCACCATTAGATACCGTAGATCCCTATGACCCAATCTAATCAGAGAGGGAATTTTTCCCTGCCTACACACTACAGAGCGATTTCCAATAGATTTCAGCATGAAGTCTGTTGGAAATTGTCCTGCTGCCACCCTCCAAGTGCAAAGAGTAGAAAAAGCTGTGTCTCCACCTGGATTATACAAAGGCCTGTGTGCCAAAATGCTGTGCTTTTTGTGGCTATGTTACCATTAATAAATTAAGCTAATATTGCAAAATCCAGGTGGAGACCCAGCTTTTTGTACTCTTTGCTTCTGACTGTACACCCCTGTGGGATCCGGGTGTATGCTGGTTGACTCCCTGGTGCTACGATTGTCAGTGGTACATCTAAAACTTCTGGTTTAAGACATGTCTATAGTTCTATTTATATGCAATCCAACCTTCCGATGCCTGTTTCAGGTTGTTTTGACCCTTTTAAGGTTCCCGCTCTTTTTACCTATGCTATCGGATGTAAACACTGTTCCTCTACATTAGCTATTACCTTTTAACTGTTTGGGGGAACATTTCTTATTCTAGAGCCGGAGCCAGCTTTTGCCAATTTAGATAAAGTTCTGAAAGAGGTCCATGTCAAGCTGACGGAGAAAGCCACCCTGAGCTGTGAGGTGTCCCAAGAGAAGACAGAGGTGAAGTGGTACAAGGATGGAAAGCTCATCACAGCCAGCAAGAAACTGAGGGTGGAGTCTGAGGGTAAATCTCGGCGTCTGGTGGTAGAACAGATAGAGAAGAAAGATACCGGAGAATACACCTGTGAGGCCTCTGGACAGAAGATCAACTTCAAAATTACTGTGAAAGGTGAATGCATTTACCTGTTACCTGCAAGGAGTGTATATTCTGGCACCGTAGGTTCATTTGGGTACCTATATTTTACTAAAGACTTACAAAGCCTCCTAGTCTAATGCCTAACACAAGCCCCCTTCCTAATGCCTAACACGATGAAATTTAATGTTGATAAATGTAAAGTCATGCACCTTGGACATAGAAACAATAGAACACCATATAAAATGGCATAGAGCTGGGAACATAAGACCTGGAGAAGGTCTTGGGAATACTGGTTGATATCAAGTTAAGCAATCGTATACAATGCCAAGCAGCAGCAGCTAAAGCAAGTAAAATACTGGGATGCATTAAAGAGACACTGAAGCGAAAAAAAAAATATGATATAGTGAATTGGTTGTGTACTATGAATAATTACTAGAAGATTAGCAGCAAAGAAAATATTCTCATACTTTTATTTTCAGGTATATAGTGTTTTTTCTAACATTGCATCATTCTATAATATGTACACATTACACAACACTCAGCATTCAAAATGAGTTTTTCAGAGCAGTCTGTGAAGTAATGACCTCTCCTCTAGCAGAGGAAAAGTAAATAGTCCAGGAACAGTTGAGATAATAAAAGTCAGATAACAGCCCTCTCCACGACTAACTTAAGGCCCATACACACGTCGGATTTTAGCGAACGACCCGTCGTTTGAACGTTCCGTCGTTCGGACGTTTTCGCGTCAAATCCGACGTGTGTACAGACTATCGTTCGGGTGATAAGACTGGTTACCAGTGATCTGCCCGGCGGATCGTTGGTAACCAGTCTTATCACCCGAACGATAGTCTGTACACACGTCGGATTTGACGCGAAAATGTCCGAACGACGGAACGTTCAAACGACGGGTCGTTCGCTAAAATCCGACGTGTGTATGGGCCTTAAGTCAGAGAGCTTAATGGCTTGTTTGCATAGAGATAACAACTGGAGTTTCTCAACTCTTCCTGTACTGGAAACAATTACACTGATGTATCTGATCTTAATGTTTTATTTCTTAGCTGTGCTTCACATACAAATCATAATATCATTTTCTTTTCGCTTCAGTGTCTCTTTAAACAGGAAATAAAAACTTGAGGTTCTAGTATACTAATCCGTCTGTATAAGTCACTTGTGAGGCCACAAACGACATTGACCTTTTTGGACCGGGTATAAAGACGGGCAACCAAATTAATCAGAGGCATGGAAGGTCTCACCAAGAAAAGTTTGATAAACTGGGCTTATTTAGCTCGAAAAAAAGGACAACTGATAATCATGTATAAATGCAAGAGAGGCAATACATAAGCTTGGCAGCTGAACTTTTTGTCCCTAGGTCTGTACAATGGACAATAGGGCATGGTCTGCATATCAAGGAAAATAGTTTTTGCCATCTATTTAGAAAGGGGTCCTTCACAGTGAGAGTGGTTAAAATCTGGAATATTTTACGACAGGAAATAGTTATGGTAAACTCTATATCTGCATATAAAGGAGGTTTGGATTATTTCCTTGCATTGAAGGGCATCCACGGCTATAATTACTAGGTAATTCCTGGGAGAGTTGATCCAGGGATTTATCTAACTGCCATATTTTTACCTTTTACGGTTAATTTGCCCTAGCCTGTAAAGGTTTTTCACTTTCCTCTGGATCATCTGGGACATGTGCGGGTTAAGGACTGTGATATTTTATTTTTTTCATGCTGAACTTGATAGATGTCTTTTTTCAACCAAATTATGTAACTAACTCTTCCCTATCGCTAACACTTACTCTCTCTCCTAATGCCTAACACTAATTTTCTCTCCTAATGCCTAACACTAAATCCCAGCGCATAACTGACTGACCTAATGTTGATGTACTAGTCAATCAGCTATTGTGTGTACTAGCTTATCAGCTACTAATCATCGGCTAGTCTAATGATACTCTACATAGTTTCCGACTGGCTCGCCAGTATCGGGCGCATCATGAGCCAAACTCACCACCTCTGCCCCAAATACCAATAATTTGCATTGGCAATTTGGCATTTTTAGATGCCTGCTGATTCCATCGCCCAAATGAACTGTTCCACCTACAGGGACTAGTGCAGCTTGGTAATAATGTAGCTAGTAATTGTAGGGAGAAATACTCAATGGCCTATTTATTTAAGCAAACCTCTAGCCAAAATGTTCTTTATAAGGTAAATGCATGTACATGTATATGTATGAGTGCTACTAAGGACCTGCCAGCTGTCTGCTTTATTTTTTTGTAGTCTTGTAACATGCAGTGCGCACAGATTTGCACTGAATACAGATTGTCACGTATTGTGGAAATACTGAAGACCGAACCAGGGGTAAAGATGAAATAAAGTAAAGATTTATTTACAAAGTGCAGGATATATTCAGGTAAAAAATGCAATTGGTGCATGAACGTAAATACAAGCGTATACTAGTGAGCTGTACAAGGAGCAATATGAACTGTACAAGTAGAAATATGATTGCAAACAACTGGGAATACAATTGCAGGCAAACTTCTTACAATCAGACTTGCAATAAACCAGTGAATGTACTGTATATACAGTGCACACACAATATACCCCAGACCCTGTCTAACTAATCTAACCATCTAATACATATACATGTAATATATATATATATATATATATATATATATTTATATATATATATATATATATATATATATATATATACACGTACGTACGTACGTACGTACGTACATACACACGTACATACACACGTACATACACAATATTATATACATTCAAGCGCAGGACAAAATGCAGCAGGCAATAGGCTAGTCATACAAGCCGAGATCAGATACCAGGATGTCAAGCAATACAAACGATGAGCAGTAGAATAGTCAGGCCCAGCCAATATCATACACCGGGAATACAAACAAACAATATCAGGTAAACAAGCAAACAAGTACAGGAAACAGGAATCAAGTATCAAATAACAGAATCAGAAATAGTGACCAGAACACAGGCTCTAGTCTAGGGCTATGCACACCAATGAACTAGCAAATGTGTACTGCTAATGCTGGACTTATATACTGTTCAGGATGGTCATGTGACATCCTCCAAGGCTGCGGAAACACAATTCTTGAATACAGAGACCTCTGCTGGTGGGCAGAGGGAACTTCATGAATATTGCATAATGTTCTTGATGTGAGAGGGGACATCTGCTGGTGAACAGAGGAAGTCCATGCAAATAGTTCACATATGTCACCAGCAGGAACAGATCGTGACAAGTCTGCAGATTTTCGAATTCATGTTTTAAAGCTCTGATTGGTGTACATGGGTACAGGAAGCATGTGCCCTGCATTTATCTTATTATCTATAGAAAAATGGAGTTTTAACTGGAGCTCAGGAAATGATGACGAGATAATCCATAACAGTTGTTTTCAATAAATACATTAAAATAGAATTTGTTTGCCACTTTTTGTCTTATTGGTATTTACAGAGGCGGAGTCAGCTTTCCTTAACCAGGACAAAGTGCAGAAGGAAGTCACGGCCGTCCTTAAAGAGAGCGCCACCTTGAGTTGTGAGGTGTCTGATGGGACGGCAGAGGTGAAATGGTACAAAGATGGGAAGCTCATCACTTCCACCAAAAACTTTAGGATGGAAGTTCAGGGGAAATATCGCCGCCTGGTGGTGGAGCAGGTGGAGAAGACGGATGTCGGGGAATACAGCTGTGAAGTTTCCGGTCAGAAGATCAACTTCAAAATCAAGGTCAAAGGTGACTAATGTTATGATACTTGCTAATTGTGATCGGGAATGGTTCAAACCAAAGTGAAACTGCAGATATGTTTTATCAGGTTTTGGATAGTGTGGAGAAAAGTTATGATCTCTGCTCAGTATTTATTTTACTTTTACTTTTCTATAATTTCCATTCTCTTCATGGCACTGGTGACAATACAGGAAATTAAGGGTTCTCCAGGCTGAGAATAAGATCCAAAGAGGATTATCCTTCCTCAGACTACCAAAAAAAGTGGTTCTATGGCTTTCTGTGTTCTGGTCTCACACTTTGGCAATGAGAACCCAACTTTTAATGCTTTTAGGACGATGGAAGGGTTCAGAATTTTTGCCATTATTACTAGCCTATCAAGGGATAGCATTACAAGCATGTTAATATCTTGGAAAGTAAATTTAGTCTGGAAAAAAATGCATGAAGGACATCCTCTGTTGTTTTCTCTCACTGTTTTTTCTTGTCCCGTTCCCGTGTCATCTACTGTTCTTCCATCTCTTGATGGCACCCAAAAGGGCTATGGCTGCCACTTTCTTCCCGATTCCTGGTCTTTTCAGCTCTGAGAGCAATTTGTTGTATGAAGCTCCCATTGCTTCAACAACTAGTCCTGTGCTATGAAGGTCAGTATGGGACCACAAAAGCCAGTGTCCCACAACAAAATGGCACAGCCAACTGTCATATCAGCTGTACGTTCTCACACTGGATTTTTTTTACACTGTGGTGCTCTTTTTGGGCTGGATTATCGAACTTTTGGAAGTGAGTATTTTCAAGGGAGATTATTGCTAATTAGGAGGTTCTTGTTGGTTTTCTAGGCTTGAGGGTATGAGTTATACTAGAAAAGGCGGGTGGGGGCAGGTAGTGTGTAGCACTAGGGCAGATAGGGGAAGGGCTAGGTTTTTGAGTGGAGCAGTAGAGATTATGCATGATCTGGGGGGGGGAGGGGTATGCAAGCTTTAAAGATAAATTATATCACGGGAGGGAGTATGCTAAGTTTGGGGTAAGAATAGATATTTACAGTACATAAGGGAGTTTATGCCAGGCTTTGGAATGGACCGTGAAGCATGAATTGTTAAGGAAAACTGGCAATTAAGCTGCAAGGGGAAGGTTGTGCCCAAATTATATGGCACCGAGCTGTCAGAGCCAAAATTGTCAAAGTGGAAATTATATTGATCCATTGGCACCTGTGGTGGCCTATAGCAGTCTGAACCGGGGCGGTTGCAATGAATTGATAGGACAAAGGCAACAGACTCGTCAGGCAAGGTTTGAGGCAGGAAGCAGACAGGAGTGGTCAATTTCCAAGCTGAGGTCAAGGTAGGCAATAAACAAGATAGGAGCTTTCCAAACTAATTAGGAGGCAGGCAGCAAACAAGGATAGTCTGTTTCCAAATTAAGGTCAAGACAATCTGCAAAGCAGTCAAGAGATAGGCTAGGATGAGCAACAGGAGTGGAGATCAAGTGACGTTCCTCAAGACATGCCAACAACTAGCAAACAAGGTGACTGCTTGAAAGTCACAGCACTGGCTGTTAAAACAGCAGGAGTTTGAATACCCTCCCAGACATGACATCGCACCCTCCATGCAATGCACACCTATGCATGAGCACCCACACAACTCACTGTACCTAGGTCCACACACAGCTCGCTGTGCTTGCACAAACGTTTGTGTATGACCCTAACTGTAACCATGAGACCACAGCGAAGAATGCACGCAGGTTCTCCTGAACAGGAAGTTCCCAGAAGACAACACTTTGTACCAGCAATGTTGGCAAACTCTGGTTTAGAATATGTTGGTAGCTTCACTAGACACTTCCACTGGATTCTTTAGATCTTAAAAAATGTTTATTTCTGTATGGTTTTTTTTTTTATCCCCATTCAGAACCAGAGGTGGCCTTCATCAATCTGGACAAGGTGCAGAAAGAGGTCCAGGCTGTGTTGTCAGAGAAGGCCACCCTGAGCTGTGAGGTCTCCCAGGAGAAGACAGAGGTGAAGTGGTACAAGGACGGGAAGCTCATCACCTCCAGCAAGAAACTGAGGGTGGAGTCTGAGGGAAAATCTCGGCGTCTGGTGATGGAACAGATAGAGAAGAAAGATGCCGGGGAATATACTTGTGAGGCCGCCGGACAGAAGATCAACTTCAAGATCAATGTGAAAGGTACCAACATTTACCAACATTTATTTACATAGTGAGCATCCATCATGTATCAGTCATACTTACTGCCATCACCTGGTGCCCACTCATCATCCTCTAAATTTGGCCCTACATTTACAGACCCAAATTAGTAAAGAACCTAAAGGAAATAGGTTGGACATTTAGTTACCATAGACTTTGACCCGTTTTCAATTCAGTTTTTCACATACGTTTTTTCCTAGTTTGACATGTATGCTATAAGTGGCTTCATTCTTTTTTTTTATAGTACTTTTTCTGTGCTAGATGCTAAAAAGGTAGAATAAGAATACAAGCTCAATGCTATCCTATGTCAGTATTCCCTGATCAGAATGATTTTCCTGGTTAATACTCCCTGATTGGAATGCGTTTCTTGGTCAATACTCCCTGATTGGAATGCGGTTCTTGGTCAATACTCCCTGATTGGAATGCGGTTCTTGGTCAATACTCCCTGATTGGAATGCGGTTCTTGGTCAATACTCCCTGATTGGAATGCAGTTCTTGGTCAATACTCCCTGATTGGAATGCGGTTCTTGGTCAATACTCCCTGATTGGAATGCGTTTCCTGGTTAATACTCCCTGATTGGAATGCAGTGTTTGGTAAATACTCCCTGATTGGAATGCGTTTCTTGGTCAATACTCCCTGATTGGAATGCGGTTCTTGGTCAATACTCCCTGATTGAAATGCGGTTCTTGGTCAATACTCCCTGATTGGAATGCGTTTCCTGGTTAATACTCCCTGATTGGAATGCAGTGTTTGGTAAATACTCCCTGATTGGAATGCGGTTCTTGGTCAATATTACCTGATTGGAGTGCGATTCTTGGTCAATGGTCAAGATTCCAGATTGGAATAATGTTCCTGGTCAATCTGCTGGGATTGGAATGGGGTTCTTGGTTAGTAGTAGTACTCCCTTTAATTGTGTTCCCAGTCAGTATTCCTATATTGAAATGCCAGTAAGGGAATACCAGTAGATGCGTGGCCAACATTGTTGATTCCCACCAGATTGCTGGCAGAACTTTATAAAAGGCAACATTTTTTAAACCTGCTTTAAAGTGAACAAAAACTCTACTAAAATGAAAAACAATCCATCCTTCTAGAGCAAGAGGCTGCCTTCATTACTGTGGACAAGGTGCAGAAAGAGGTCCATGTCAAGGTCTCAGAGAAGGCCACCCTGAGCTGTGAGGTCTCCCAGGAGAAGACAGAGGTGAAGTGGTACACGGAAGGGAAGCTCATCACCTCCAGCAAGAAACTGAGGGTAGAGTCTGAGGGTAAATCTCGGCGTCTGGTGGTGGAACAGATAGAGAAGAAAGATGCCGGGGAATATTCCTGTGAGGCTGCCGGACAGAAGATCAACTTTAAAATCAACATAAAAGGTGATAAAAGTGCACATTACACAGATTTCCAATGAATACAGGTTTCAACTGTTTACGGAGTGATACTTAGGCTGAAGCCATAAATCGTACCCTCATCCTCCCCTTTTGCTAAGCTACTTCCATAATCCAAGTGTCTAGAAACTCTAGTGGTGCGCAGTGTCAGAGAGGTGTAAGCAGGGGCAGGGACAGCTGCAGTGTCAGAGAGGTGTAAGCAGGGGAGGGGAAAGCCGCAGTGTCAGGTGTAAGCAGGGGAGGGGAAAGCCGCAGTGTCAGAGAGGTGTATGCAGGGGAGGGGAAAGCCACCGCATCAGAGAGGTGTAATCAGGGGAGGGGAAAGCCGCCGTGTCAGAGAGGTGTAAGCAGGGGAGAAGAAAGCTGCAGTGTCAGAGAGGTGTAAGCAGGGGAGGGGAAAGCCGCAGTGTAAGAAAGGTGTAAATGGGAGGGGAAAGCAGCAGTGTCAGAAAGGTGTAAGCAGGGGAGGGGACAGCTGCAGTGTCAGAGAGGTGGAAGCAGTGGAAGGGTCAGGTGCAATGCCTGAGAGGTGTAAGCAAGGGAGGGGACAGCTGCAGTGTCAGAGAGGTGTAAGCAGGGGAGGGGACAGCTGCAGTGTCAGAGAGGTGTAAACAGGGAAGGAGACAGCTGCAGTATCAGAGAGGTGTAAGCAGGGGAGGAGACAGCTGCAGTATCAGAGAGGTGTAAGCAGGGGAGGAGACAGCTGCGGTGTCAGAGAGGTGTAAGCAGGGGAGGGGACAGCTGCAGTGTCAGAGAGGTGGAAGCAGTGGAAGGGTCAGGTGCAATGCCTGAGAGGTGTAAGCAAGGGAAGGGAAAGCTGCAGTGTCAGAGAGGTGTAAGCAGGGGAGGGGACAGCTGCAGTGTCAGAGAGGTGTAAACAGGGAAGGAGACAGCTGCAGTATCAGAGAGGTGTAAGCAGGGGAGGAGACAGCTGCAGTATCAGAGAGGTGTAAGCAGGGGAGGAGACAGCTGCGGTGTCAGAGAGGTGTAAGCAGGGGAGGAGACAGCTGCAGTGTCAGAGAGGTGTAAACAGGGGAGGGAGGCATTGTTAACGATTATCATTATTTGCTTCTGTTTTTTTTAATCTCCTTTTTTTGAAGTGTTTGCCAAGCATATAATTTGGTCCATGCATTCAAACATGTCAGCATGGTGCATATACACTTGGGGGTGGCAGCAGGACGAGTTCCAGTAGATTTAATGTTGAAAACTATTGGAAATCAGTGTGCAGTGTGTGGGCATGCAACAGATCCCTCTCTGATCACATTGGATTGGAGAGAGATCTATCTAATGGTTGATCTGGTGCATTATATCGAGTGATGAATGGTCACCTGAGACAGATAGATAGATAGATAGATAGATAGATAGATAGATAGATAGATAGATAGATAGATAGATTGTTGCTGCTGTGTTAGCAGTGGTTTCTGCAGCAGCCACACTGTATTATATATCACACATCCTCAGCTTAGGGACATTCCTTATTAGCCGCCCTCCTGAAATTCAAGCTGGATTTAAAAGTCAGCCAGGATTAACAGCCACTTTTATTTTCTCGCTCCAGTTAGCCAGCTCAGGACTTTACAGCTGTACCGGCGTCACTGCGTCCGTGTGCCGAGGGGAGGGGCTCCACAGCTCATTCCCGAAATCCCACCTATCTTTTCTTAAAGTGAAACTGAAGCGAAACGAAACATATGATACAATGAATTGTATGTGTTGTACAGATAATGAATAGAACATTAGTAGCAAAGAAAAGAGTCTCATATTTTTTATTTTCACTTATATAGCTTTTTTTAATAACATTGCATCATTCTGTCATATTTGCAGTTTACAAACTACAATCTGCATTTTAAACTATGAAGTTATGCTTAGCCTAGGCTTTTAAGCTATGCAGAATTCTCCTCCCAAAGCATTCTGGGACACCAGGTTTATTTTGCATAGGCTTGGGAACTCTCAGTAAACAAACATTCCACAATGATGCACCTGACAGGACTAAAGATTCACCACGTGAAAAATTTTAGAATGTAATTCAGGGAGAGGAAAGATCTCACAATGGGCAAACACTAACTAAATAATTTATGAATTAATATTGTAAAATAAAATTAGCCATTTTATTATGTTATTTTCACTAGAGTTCCTCTCTATGCAAAAAAATACAAAAATAATAATAAAAGGGAGAGACATTGACCCCATGTATGGGTAAGGTGGGTTGAAACTCCATATTAACTGAAAAAAAATAATTTTAAAAAATTGTCCTATGAGAATATACTTATTTAGCCTTGAGTCTGTAAGTATAGGGATGTTAAAGGACACTTGAAGTGAGAGGGATTATGGAAGCTGTCATAATTATTTCCTTTTAAACAATACCAGTTGCCTGGTAGTCCTTTTGATCTTTCATGCACCAGTAGTGTCTGAATCTCACACCTGAAACAAGCATAAGGCAAATCTAGTCAGACTTCAGTCAAACATCTGACCTACATGCTTGTTCAGGGTCTTTGGCTAAAAGTATTAGAGACAGAGGATCAGCAGGACAGCCAGGTTGATAGATGCTAAAAAAATTAAAAACTGTTTAAAAGGAAGGCAAGTGTTGGCTTACCTTCTCACCATTCGACTGGTACATTTTCAGACTTTTTATTAAACTATTGTGCAAAAAAGGACTACGCGGTTCATGGCCCACAGCCGCTTCCTCGGGTCAATATAGTGCTTGATTCACAGTAAGATATTTCTCTGAGCTAGTGACCAACACCTAAACCAAGGCCAAATGGGGACAGCAGTTTCCCATAAGTACAATTGAGTGCTTTAATCAACAACCCAGATTTTGTTTCTACATAGTTCTCCACAACTCAATACTAATATACTACACCAGACTGATCTCCCGTTGTTCTGTTGTCCCTGTGTTCCTTTTTTATCCTGCTCTTTGTACTGATAGAATAATGTTCATTACAGAACCAGAGGCTGCCTTTACCAATGTGGACAAGGTTCAGAAAGAGGTCCAGGCGGTGGTATCAGAGAAGGCCACCCTGAGCTGTGAGGTCTCCCAGGAGAAGACAGAGGTGAAGTGGTACAAGGAAGGGAAGCTCATCACAGCCAGCAAGAAGCTGAGGGTGGAGTCTGAGGGTAAATCTCGACGTCTGGTGGTGGAGCAGGTGGAAAAGAAAGATGCTGGAGAATACACCTGTGAGGCCTCCGGACAGAAGATCAACTTCAAGATAGCGGTCAAAGGTGATTATTGCAATTCCAGGGTTTTTTTGAGAGTGACCTCAGAATGTTATCACCTCTATTGTTTTGTTATTAGAAAACGAGTCAGCTGATATATGATGATTACATTCTGTAAAGCTTATTGGTCCTGTGTGTTCAAGGGAGGTTATGGGCAAAAGGTCAACTATTTATATGTCTATTTCAGAACCAGAGCCGGTCTTCATACATCAAGAGAAGGTTCAGAAAGAGGTCCAGGCTGTGGTATCAGAGAAGGCCACCCTGAGCTGTGAGGTCTCCCAGGACAAGACAGAGGTGAAGTGGTACAAAGATGGGAAGATGATCACAGCCAGCAAGAAACTGAGGGTGGAGTCTGAGGGTAAATCTCGCCGTCTGGTGGTGGAGCAGGTAGAGAAGAAAGATGCCGGGGAATACACCTGTGAGGCCGCTGGACAGAAGATCAACTTCAAGATCAACGTTAAAGGTGAACTCTGCTTCTCCATTCTTTTTATTCACCTTGAGTTGGGAAAAAAATTTCAGGACATTGAATTTGACATCCAAATGATCTGGTGCTCACTTTATAGATGCTAAAATGATAAGAGCCCCACAAGCCACTGAGCCAAAGAGTCAGTTTCCACCACTCTGCTGGTACCTTATTTCCATTAGTTCAAAAATATTACTTGAGACTGAAAGAGTACCTAAAGCCAAATTAACAAAGCCTGCAAGGATAGGCTCTGTCTGAATGATGGAGGATTGGTGGGGTCGTGGGGTTAAATACTCATCTGTCCTAACTTCGCCCCTTCAGGCAAGGTGATCACTCCGCCCTCCCTTTCAGAACAGGACCTGGTGATTTTTTTCAAACTCACTGTCAAGGCTCTGGCCATACCCACCTCTGTGGCCATGGCCTGCCCCTGGCTCGGCAACCATAGTCTGACTGGTGATTGCTGAGCTGGGGGAAGGCTGCAGCCATGCAGGCAGAGGCTTCCAAAAAACCTTTGGCATTCGTAGGAAACACAGTTCACCGACAGTCTTCAGAAACATGGCTGATTATGTAAAAAACATTGCTCGCAACTTAAGAAGTCTTTATATATAAATGATTAGGTTTTGGGGTATGAACTAGTATAGCTGTCAGGGTTCCACAGATGATGGATTGAAGACGTGAAAAAATGTGGCGCTGGTCTACTTTAGGGGACCCAGCAGGAAACCACATAGGGAACAGTTCTCCAATCACAGCACAAAGCATTGTGATTGGCCAAATAGTGTGGTCGTAGTTTACTACAACCTATTGGAAACCTAGCAGTTCAAGAAGGTGCTGTCCACCCAATCACATTAGCTGAATTTACCTATGAGGTTTCCTTTCTACTGGGTACCCTAAATTAGAATAGCACCAAAAATGTTATACACAAAAAAAAAAATCACCTTCTTTTGGTACCCATGATTTTAGTTAAAGCGGAATATAACCCTGCATTTCAACTTTGCTCTAAAACATTATTTACAGCATATTATATGCAAAAAGCATTTTTTTTTACTAGACCAGCGTTGGAAGGGTTAAACACAGAGGTTAAAGTTCCGTGGAGAGATATGCAGAAGTTCAGATTGTTACATTCTATTTAGTTATATGTATCTATTGAGAAATGTTACACATTCTTTGGCTGTCCTCCAACTCCTTCTCAGTGAGAGAGATGAGTCACATTCAACACTTAGATACATTTATGTAAACAAAATGTATCTATGTCAGCTTCCGATGTGTCTGCAGAAATCTCCAGGAACTTTAAAGCTCTGTGTAACCCTTCCAATGCTGGTCTAGTAAAAAAAAAATCCGGGTTGCATATAATATACTGTAAATAATGTTTTAGAGCAAAGTTGAAATGCAGGGTTATATTCCGCTTTAAGATGTAGTACATAAAATAAATCCTTCTTACACCTGGTTACATTTCTACCCTTTAGTTTTTTTATCTAATATAAGTTTTTAATAAGTAGTAACATTAGTAATTATTTTATTTCAGAACCAGAGCCAGCTTTCATCCATCAGGACAAGGTTCAGAAAGAGGTCCAGGCTGTGATATCAGAGAAGGCCACCATGAGCTGTGAGGTCTCCCAGGAGAAGACAGAGGTGAAGTGGTACAAAGATGGGAAGATAATCACAGCCAGCAAGAAACTGAGGGTGGAGTCTGAGGGTAAATCTCGGCGCCTGGTGGTGGAACAGGTAGAGAAGAAAGATGCCGGGGAATACACCTGCGAGGCTGCCGGACAGAAGATCAACTTCAAGATCAACGTTAAAGGTGAACTGAAGTTCTCAGTTCTTTTAATTCACCCTGGGATGATGTGGAGCTCACTGGAGCTCACTTTATATGTGCTAAAATCAGGGCTGAGGCAGAGGCGAGAGAGGCTCCAGCCTCAGGGTGCAGTGTAGGGGGGTGCGCACAACACACTCAGCTATCATTCTCCTATTGTGTTTGAAGCAGAGAGAATTAAGAAAAGGGGATACATGGCAGTAACTACAAGCCAGAAAACAAGAGATTAAGGTGTTGAGGGCCCTGGGGTGCCTCTTCTGCTGGGTACACACAATGCAATTTTACGCTCGTTCGACTGGTCGATCAATTATTTTCAACATGTCCGATCGGGTCTCGATCGATACAGCAGTCAATTTTGTAATGCTACAGTAAGTGTGCAAAATCAACCGCTGTATTGATCGATACCTGATCGGACATGTCGAAAATAATTGATTGATTCCGTCCATCGAGTGGGAAATCGCATTGTGTGTACCCAGCATTAGTCTGATAGCAATCAATGGGTGATGGCTGGGGTGGGAGGAATGGAGGGGTGAACTTTGGTGTCCCAGCCTTGGGTGCTGGAGGACCTTGTCCCGGCTCTGACTTAAATGATAAGGGCCCCACAAGCCAGTAAGCTGAAGAGTGAGCTCCACCATCCTAATGGTTCTTCATTTTGTTTAATTAAAAAAAAATGGCTTTGGACTAAAGAAACAGGGTAGAAATGATCAAATGTGGGGGTTTGAACCAGCTTAGCTATTAGGATTTCAAAGACTGATGATTTGTAGGAAAAATGTTATGAACAAATAAAATCTTCTATTGAAGCCTATGAATTTAGCGAATAAAGTGAATAGAGTAAATCCTTTTTACACCTGGTTAAATTTCTAGCCTTTCAATTTTGCTAAAACTATAATGGGGAATTTATTTTCTTTCAGAACCAGAGCCAGCATTCATCCATCAGGACAAGGTTCAGAAAGAGGTCCAGGCGGTGATATCAGAGAAGGCCACCCTGAGCTGTGAGGTCTCCCAGGAGAAGACAGAGGTGAAGTGGTACAAGGATGGGAAGCTCATCACTGCCAGCAAGAAACTAAGGGTGGAGTCCGAGGGTAAATCTCGCCGTCTGGTGGTGGAACAGATAGAGAAGAAAGATGCTGGAGAATATACTTGTGAGGCTGCCGGACAGAAGATCAACTTCAAGATCAACGTTAAAGGTGAACTCAAAATTTATTTTAATTCACCCTGGGATGGGAGAAATCGCAGGACACTGAATTCAACACCAAAAAATGTGGTGCTCACATTATAGGCGCTAAAATGATAAGGGTCACACAAGCCACTGAATTGAAGAGGCAGCTCCGCCACCCTGCTGGTTCCTTATTTCAACAAATTAAACAAAAAATTGCTTGCGACTGAAAGAGTACCTAAAACCAAATTTACAGAGCCTGTTTTGTCGGAATGGATGATGCCTGCCGTTGCTGAAGGCTCTGTAGATTTTAACCTCAAGTACTCTTTAAAGGGAAGGTTCGCGCAGACTATAAAAAACAAACTGCACTTACCTGGGGCTTCTTCCAGCTCCTGGCAGTCGATCGGTGCCCTCGCCGCAGCTCCTCTCCCTCCCGGCGTCCAGCGGTGAAGAATCCGACCTTGCCAAGTTGGCTTCCAGGTCGGCTTCTGTGCGCTCCACTGTGGGGGGTCACGTGGTGTATGGATGTCATGGGGTCTCTACTGCGCAGGCGCAGAACTACTGCGCCTGCGCAGTAGAGACCCTGTGACGTCACTTACACCACGTGACCCGCGCCGTGTAGCGCACATGAAGCCGACCCAGAAGCCGACTTGGCGAGGTCGGCTTCTTCACCGCTGGACGCCGGGAGGGAGAGGAGCTGCGGCAAGGGCACCGATCGACTGCCAGGAGCTGGTAGAAGCCCCAGATAAGTACAGTTTGTTTTTTATAGTCTGCGCGAACCTTCCCTTTAAGAAATCAGTGCATAAATGGTCAGGTTTTGAAAGTTGAACCAACATAGCTGTAAGGACTCCACAGGCTCTTGTTTTATATAGGTTTTTTGTTAAAAATAAAACTAGAAATTGTTATTTCAGAACCAGAGCCAGCATTCATCCATATGGACAAGGTTCAGAAAGAGGTCCAGGCTGTGATATCAGAGAAGGCCTCCCTGACCTGTGAGGTCTCCCAGGAGAAGTCAGAGGTGAAGTGGTACAAGGATGGGAAGCTCATCACTGCCAGCAAGAAACTGAGGGTGGAGTCTGAGGGTAAATCTCGGCGTCTGGTGGTGGAGCAGGTAGAGAAGAAAGATGCTGGAGAATATACTTGTGAGGCTGCCGGACAGAAGATCAACTTCAAGATCAATGTTAAAGGTGAACTCAGCTTCTCGATCCTTATAACTCACTCTGTGGTGGGAGAAATCTCAGAACATTGAATTTGACATCGAAACTATGTGGACCTCACTTTTTAGGTGCCAAAATAATATAGCACCTTCAAGCCACTGCGTGGAGGAGTCCGCACCCCTCCCTGCTGACTCCTGATTCTCTTATTCTGATCTACTAAAACATTGCATGCAACTTAAGAAATCAATGTATAAATGATTACATTTGGGGGGCTTGAACGGGCATTACGATAGTTATTCCTCAAACTGATGATTTGGAGAAAAAATATGTTGTATACATAAAATTCTCCTAATGGTGTCCGTAAAGTTAGACAGTATAGAGCGTCAATCATTAATACACTTGGTTAAGCATTCTACCTGGTTAAACATCCTTGTCTTGTATAAATAAGCCTGTTAAGAGATAAAATTAGGAATTATTTTCTTTTAGAACCAGAGCCAGCATTCATCCATCTGGACAAGGTTCAGAAAGAGGTCCAGGCTGTGGTATCAGAGAAGGCCACCCTGAGCTGTGAGGTCTCCCAGGAGAAGACAGAGGTGAAGTGGTACAAGGAAGGGAAGATAATCACCGCCAGCAAGAAGCTGAGGGTGGAGTCTGAGGGTAAATCTCGGCGTCTGGTGGTGGAACAGATAGAGAAGAAAGATGCTGGGGAATACACTTGCGAGGCAGCTGGACAGAAGATCAACTTCAAGATCAACGTTAAAGGTGAACTCAGCTTCTCAATCCTTATAACGCACTCTGTGGTGGGAGAAATCTCAGAACATTGAATTTGACATTCAAACGATGTGGACCTCACTTTTTGGGTGCCAAAATAATATAGCACTTTCAAGCCATACATTTAGGAGTCCGCACCCCTCCCCCTGCTGGCTCTTGATTCACTGATTCTGATCTATTAAAACATTGCATGCGACTTAATAAATCAGTGTATAAATGATTACATTTGGGGGCTTGAACGGGCATGGCAGTAGGTATTCCTCAAACTGATGATTTGAAGAAAAAAATATGTTGTATACATAAAGTTCTCCTAATGATGTCCATAAAGTTATACAGTATAGAGTGTAAATCACTAATACACATGGTTAAGCATCCTACCTGATTAAACATCCTTGTCTTGTATAAATAAGTCTGTTAAGAGATAAAATTAGGCATTATTTCCTTTCAGAACCAGAGCCAGCATTCATCCATCGGGACAAGGTTCAGAAAGAGGTCCAGGCTGTGGTATCAGAGAAGGCCACCCTGAGCTGTGAGGTCTCCCAGGAGAAGTCAGAGGTGAAGTGGTACAAGGAGGGGAAGATAATAACAGCCAGCAAGAAACTAAGGATGGAGTCTGAGGGTAAATCTCGGCGTCTGGTGGTGGAACAGATAGAGAAGAAAGATGCCGGGGAATACACCTGTGAGGCCGCTGGACAGAAGATCAACTTCAAGATCAATGTCAAAGGTAAACTCAACTAAAAAATATTTTGCATTCAGTCTTTCTCTGAAGATTAAGTGTAATCCGGAGTCACCACTCATCATTTGCCAATAACATTACCCAATATTTATGAAGCCAGTTTTCACAGGTTACAATTTTTTATGAATGAAGGTAACTGGGGTTCTTTACAAGTACTAAAAAGATCTTCTTGAGAAAACCCTGTATAACAGCCTACCTGGTCTGAGCAGAGTCTATTCCACTATCAGATCTTTGCAGTTAATGGTTATGTTAGTCGCTATTTGAACAAATGCAAATTGTAAAGTTGAAAAAAGGCCTAACCTTTTCTTTCAGAACCAGAGCCAGCATTCATCCATCTGGACAAGGTTCAGAAAGACGTCCAGGCTGTGATTTCAGAGAAGGCCACCCTGAGCTGTGAGATGTCCCAGGAGAAGACAGAGGTGAAGTGGTACAAGGATGGAAAACTGATCACCGCGAGCAAGAAACTGAGGGTGGAGTCTGAGGGTAAATCTCGGCGTCTGGTGGTGGAACAGATAGAGAAGAAAGATGCTGGGGAATACACTTGCGAGGCTGTCGGTCAGAAGATCAATTTCAAAATCAATGTCAAAGGTAAGCTCAGCTAATCAATGCTTTTATTTTAGCTCTGGGCTCTTTCTAAGGATTGGGGAGAAGCCAGATTCACCACTGATAATTTTTCCAGCAACATTAAGTAATAGTCATAGAGCTGCCTAACAGGGTCACAGCTTTCTTGGGTGCAAATGGAGTTGATTGAGCCAATTTGAAACTACTCTTACAAGGTCTTCATAATGGAACACTGAATGACAGTCCACCAAGTCTGAATGGTGTAAATTTTGCTGGCAACTCTTTGAAGTTAACAGTAACATTAACTGATTTATCAACAGAAGTAAACTGGCTTATCCCATTATGGTAAGTTGGTGATGATGAATAGTTATGGATCTTTAAAGGACCACTATTGCCAAAATCATAACATTTAAAGTACATGTAAACATAGACAAATAAGAAATACATTTCTCTCAGAGTAAAATGAGCTATAAATTACTTTTCTCGAATGTTGCTGTAACTTACAGTAAGTAGTAGAAATCTTACAGAACCGACAGGTTTTGGACCAACTCATCTCCTCAATGGGGTTTCTCTGGGTTTTCTCCGGGTTACCATTCTTTGAATGGCAGTTGCTCCGGCCAACTACCCAAAAAGTGTGCAGCGAGCAGGGAGGCAGGCTAGCATATTTGTTTAAATCCTTTTCAGGGAGTGTCTTTATAAAGAATAAAGGCCATGCTGAGAATTCCCACCGAGGAGATGGGCTACTCCAAAACCTGTCGGTAATGTCAGATTTCTGCTACCCACTGTAAGTGGCAGTTACATAAGAGAAAAGTAATGTATGGCTCATTTTACTCTGGAAGAAATGTACTTTTATTTGTATGTGTTTTACATTTTAAGATTTTCGCAACCGTTCCTCTTTAAAGAGAGTCGGAAGCGAGAATAAATCTCCCCCAAATCCCCTCCGTGCAGCGGGGGAGCGCTTCCGCATTGGGGCAGGGCTAGTCGCCGCAGCCCTGCCTCCTGCGCATATCAGACGCGTACCTCCGCCTCTCCCCCGCCCCTCTCAGTCTTCCTTCACTGAGCGGGGCGGGGGAGAGGCGGCATGCGCATCTGATAGACGTGACTGGAGGCAGGAAGAGCAAAATTTACAACCAAGTTGGTCGTTGATTTTGCAGGGGGGGGGGGGGGGGGGGTTGGGGGTGAAGGGACCCCCGTTTAGCCGCGGGATAGCGGCGTTTTAGCAGGGGCACACATGCCCCTGCTCACTATGAGCTCTGAAGCAAGATTTATTCTCGCTTCAGAGTCTCTTTAAGGCCTCTTTTCCACGGACTGTTGAACTGAGTGCTCAGCAAGCAGTTACCAGGCTGCAGTGAGCAGTTACCAGGCAGCAGCAAGCAGTTGCCAGGCAGCAGTGAGCAGATACCAGGCAGCAACAAGCAGTTGTGAGAGTTTGAGAGGCATTTCACTGCCTATCAATTCACTACCTATCAACTACTGTAAGTGACAGCAACATAAGAGAAAGGTAATGTATAGCACATTTTACTCTGGGCAAAATGAACTTCTTATTGGTATATGTTTACATGTACTTTCAATTTTACAATTTTTGCGATAGTGGTCCTTTAACCACTTGAGGACCGCAGTGTTAACCCCCCCTAGTGACCAGGCCATTTTTAGTTAAATAGGCCACTGCAGCTTTAAGGCCTAGCTGCAGGGCCGCACAACTCAGCACAGAAGTGATTCCCCCCCCCCCCTTTTCTCCCCACCAACAGAACTCTCTGTAGTTGGGGTCTGCGCGCCTCCCCAGTGTTTGTTTGTATTTTTATAAATATTTATTTATATTATTTTTTAATAAAATCCTGCTTTTTTAAAATTAACTTCATTACCCTTCCTCCCTCCCCCCACCAGCCAATCAGCGCGATCGGCTGCGGATCGCTTCCCTGTGTCCCAGGGGGACAGCCGTGTCACACGGCTGTCCCCAGTACAGCGCTGCTGCAGATCACAGCGCTGTACAAAGCAATTAGTCTAAGTCTCCCGAGTGGCAATCGCCGCTCCAAGACTGAAGGTGGGGCGGAGCTCCGCCCCCGAGCATGAGATGCACGCTCAGTCTGCGCGCGATCTCCTGCTAGCCCCATTGACAGCCGTTCACGCCAATGGGCATGGAGTGGTCCTGGGGTTGCCACACTCCTCACGCCAATTGGCGTGGAGCAGTCAACAAGTAGTTAAGTGCCTGAGCCCACTAATTCAGTTGTGTACGCTTCTGTCCACTTTTCAGCATCTGTAATATTGATGTATAACTGAAAAGCGGACGCAACTGCGTCAGTGGGCTCAGGTCCTAAGACAGTGACCCTACATCTTTAAATGACCCAATACTGCTGCGCTTGTATTCCACTTGTATCCAACTCGCTCATGTAAGGAAAGAAACACATAAAGAAGAACATAGGGTGTAACGTAAGAACTGCCTCACCCTTGGTGTAACTTCACACACTACCAGAGCAAGTGAATAGGCCCCAAACGTGCCAGAAAGCTGCCTCCACCTCTCCCTATGAAGTGGCTGCTTACCCTCAGGTTTCTTGCTAACAGGCATAAACCCTGGCAGCCATTGCCATCAAAAAGAGTCCTCAACCTTCGAGCAAGAAGAAGAAGTAGTGACCCTACATTACTTCACCATTCTTTCTGGTCCACTGACAGGGTGTTTGGCCTGGTAAAAAAAACAAAACCCTTACTGTGCATAATTTTTTTTTTGGTTGGAACTCACGTCTATAAATTTTCACCAAATGATGGCCAGATGATTTAGAAAAGAATACACAAAGCCTTCACCTAGTTTTCTTCTAGGAGAATCTTTCATCCTTTGTTAAAAATAACTTAACAGCATTCTGCAATTGAAAAAGTACCAAAAAGTATGGGAAAAATTCTGTCAAAACTATTTTGAGTATTTTTCTCCGAGGTGATATTTTCATACCTTGTCAATAAAATTCCTTTTAAGCCACCAGCAAGCAAGAAAATACTTAAAAATAATTTTGACAGTACTTTTTCACCTACTTTTTAAAACTTTTTCATTTGCAAAGTTAAGAAAAGAAAAAGTTAATTGCATATGGGCCAAGGTGTGAAAATATCGCCTAGGAGAAACCGTTGTAGAAAAAGTGATCGGAATAAGGGCCCATATATGTTATATACAAAGGCCTCATTCACACTCAGGCACGTCCAGTTCTCGCCGCAGTAATGTGTACGTTCCTGCGGCGAGAACTTTCATTAACTTTGTAACAGTTTTTGGTATAGAGTTATATGAATTAAGTTGGAGTTGCACCTTTTTGCCAGGCACACTAGAGACACAACCAAGGATAGAATTGTTGGACCTCATTTTAGGCAGAAGATCAAACAAGAAACACTCAGGTCAACTGTGAAACAGGACGAAGGAAGGTGGCTGCCTTGCATTCACTAAAGTTTTGCTTTTAATTCCAGTTGTGTATGAGTAACATGAACACCACACAACGCATGGCATGACTCTATATGAGGAATATTTATTGCATTATCTGATGTATTTTTCACCCCAGAGCCAGAAGCCAAGTTCCAGAAGATCCCAGCCCAGAAAGAGTCCATCGTTGTGCAGGAACAAGAGGACATCACACTGGTGACCTCTGTGCACCCGGAAAATGCTCCAGTGAAATGGTTTAAGGATGGAGCTGAGTTGTCTGCTTCTAAGAAGTGCCAGATATCTGCTGAAGGATCCACCAGGAAACTAATAGTGAAGACAATAGAGTCCAAGGACAGCGCAGTGTACTCCTGCCGCACCGGCAGCGACACACAGGAATTCAAAGTCCAGGTCAAAGGTGAGGGGCGCCTGACTGAAAACAATTATTATCAAATATCCCCCTAAAGAGAAAGTTAAGTTTTTTTTACAAATAAACAATGGAAGATAGCTGCAACACTCATTTATTAGTCATGGGTCACGCTTGACCCTGCCATTTTTCCGCAGATGAATCTGCAGTGTTGTCCGACAACCAGCTGAGAGCAACTGACTGTCAGAAATAGGGAATCTCATGCGTTGTGCGATAAAAAGCAGCAATGCCTCATAATCTTTGTGGCCACTCAGCTTTAGTTATCAGTGAGGGTTACGCTATAGTCCTATGTTCCGACTAGAGAGAAACTGTAATTTGCTTACCTGAATGTTTAACCCTTTCAGTGAAAAAAAGAAAATAAATGAATACAGCCTAGTTATATGTGGGAATGTTATTAGATTGCGTATTTGTCCCTCCTACTATGTCACAAAGGGAGCTGAGTTATTTCCCCTGCAATAATGTCTACAGAGCAGAGCTGTCTGTGGTGGGCCAAATCAAGTTATTTGGGTACCAGTGGCACTATAGTAAAATGCACGCTGCATAGACTGCACAGTTGATTGTGGCTATAGTGGTTCCCAGGGGGTGATGTGGGTGCCAAATAAAAATCGGGATTAGGTGGCAGATGCCTGATAAATAGCGGAGAGGAGGGAGTATTTAGCGGCAAAGTGGTGCAGATATTGGCAGGGATTGTGATGGAGGAAGAGGGTAGGGTATGGTGCCCATACATGATACAATAAAAATGTTCGATTTTCCCGTTTATTCAATCTAAATGATCGAATGGAATGAAAGTTGAAAATATATATTTTTTCGATCAAGAAATTCGAACGATTATCCTGTTTTTTTCAAGAAAAATCTGATCGGGCATGCTGGAAAAATCTTTATATTCGATCTAGCGGAATAATCAAACTAAATTATCTAATCGTAAAAAAATGAAAAATTGTACCATGTATGGCCACCTTTTTTGGTTAGGGTCATCGGAAGAGGGAGGGTTATTATGAAAACAGAGTAAGGTTTAGTGTTAAATATAAGCAGTTTTTGTGGCAGGTGGGTGGTTAGAGTTAGGCAGGGTGGTTAGGGTTAGGCATCAGTGTTGGGGGTGTTGGGGGTTCGGTTAGGGTTAGTCATCAGTTGAGGGAGGATTAATGTATTTATTATTATTATTATTTAGTATTTATATAGCGCCGACATATTACGCAGCGCTGTACAGTGTATATATATCTTGTCACTAACTGTCCCTCAAAGGAGCTCACAATCTATTCCCTACCATTGCCATATTATGTAGTGTAAGTACTGTAGTCTAGGGCCAATTTAGGGGGAGCCAATTAACTTATCCGTATGTTTTTGGAATGTGGGAGGAAACCGGAGTGCCCGGAGGAAACCCACGCAGACACGGAGAGAACATACAAACTCTTTGCAGATAGTGCCCTGGCTGGGATTCGAACCAGGGGCCCAGTGCTGCAAGGCGAGAGAGCTAACCACTACGCCACCGTGCTAAGAATAGTACTATGTTTAGTGATATGAAAATATTGGACACAGTGGTATATGCGCTCCTTATCGGGCAAACAATAAAAAATATCAAATGTGCATAGATTTCCAATGATGCTATAAAAATCACAAATGCTAGCTGGATGGATCGCTATACAACTGGGTGAGTATTGACACCCTAAATAAATGTAATTGAAAGGTACAGCGCTCTCACACCAGCCACATATAGTCCAAAATAGCCTTCCCAGTTCCTTATGGCAGTTCTCAACAGTTCACTATAATGTCCAATGGCCTTAGCCTTCCTTCACAGTAGTAGGTATCACGCTCACCAGATGTAATGGCTGACAAGCTACAATCAGCATAAACAGCATGTATCAGATGTCATCTGTCGCTCCCCTCTCAGAATTCCTCTTATGCGTACCTCAGAGCACGTGGCCTCGTGGCGCTGTGTGCAGACGCGAGTCTGGCATCTAGGAGGACGTCCACAGGAACTTTTTTTTACATGCGCATGATTGGATTATAAAATGTGAGTGCACTACTTATCTTTTAATCTTTTAATAAATGATATTACACTATTGCGATTCCGCTTTGAGTCTTTTAAGGAAGAAGACTCTGCAGGACTTGGGAGGCTGATTGTTCACTAAAGCGCTGTTAGCTGGTCCTACACATGATCAGCATTTGAATCTGGTGAGCCCGCAACTATATCATTCATACACACTGGGTGTATGGTGACTTGCTTTAATACACGGGTGATCACTGTCACAGGTGGAGGTGTGCCTATTTACCATCTAAACAGTATTACGCTATGCCATGTGTTTGTTTGCTCTGAGGTACGCATAAGAGGAATTCTGAGAGGGGAGCGACAGATGACATCTGATACATGCTGTTTATGCTGATTGTAGCTTGTCAGCCATTACATCTGGTGAGCGTGATACCTACTACTGTGAAGGAAGGCTAAGGCCATTGGACATTATAGTGAACTGTTGAGAACTGCCATAAGGAACTGGGAAGGCTATTTTGGACTATATGTGGCTGGTGTGAGAGCGCTGTACCTTTCAATTACAGATATGAAAATATTGTTAACATTTATTTTATTGACGATATTCTACAAGCAGCTATCTCTGGCGTCACCGTGCCCTTTTTATATGTATGTGTGGTGGGCTACAGGAAATGCTTTTATCACCGAATCTTTCCAACTTCAATTGTAGTCTAAATAATTAATTTGGGAAATTTGGTCAGTAGACCTTGAGAAAGAATACAAAAGAAAAACAGGAACCCAGTGTGGTGCAATGTGTCAAGCTCTAGACCTAGTGAGAATTAGGAAGAACTAGATGCTCACAAACAAGGGTTTCCATTTGCAACCACCTTCTGCGCATGTGGGGAATGCCCGTCCCTCACTCGGGTTGTAGGGGGAGATAAAAATCTCAGTGGTTGCTCTCTCTTAAAAGATGAGTTAGTGCCAGAGGCCCATCCCTCCTAAGGAGGGTCAAACAACTAGTAAACAGATTGGATGAGAGGTGCCCAAGATAGTATGTCATAAATATCACAATTTAAAAGTAAGAGGTATCTTACCTCAATGACGAGTCTAGACTCTAAACTATTGCACACTTTCAGACAGCGCGTTTCGGTATTCACACGCTCACTTCCTCAGGCCAATAAAGTGCCAAAAGGGCTGGATTTGGAGACCCTGGGCACCTAGTTTAGAGTCTAGGCTCCTTATTGAGGTAAGATACCTTTCAATTTCTTTTTAAATTGTGATATTTATTACACACTATCTTGTGCGCCTCTCATCTAATCTGTTTACTAAATAATTAAATTAGCTGTTACCATATTTCAGTAGGTAGGACTTGACCACAGTCTTAAAGTAGATCCAAGATAAACTTTTACTCATTGCATAATTGTGTTCCTTTCATTTAGTTTATAGGGCATTCCTCAAGCCAAATACTTTTTCCGTTTTGTGTTAATATTCCCTGTAAACTAAACAAGCCTCGCCCACAGCTTCTCCAGAGTGCCTTGGCACTTTCAGACAGATGTAGCAAGGGCTTATGGGAGCTCAGTCTGGGCAGGAGGAGGAGGAGGAGGTTACTAGCCAGATATTTCAGAGGCAGAGGGGAGGAGGGAGGACGAGAGGGGAGATAAGTTTTCACATGCTGAGGGCTGGAGATACAGATCAGCTTGCCTGTGTGTAATGTGACAAACAGAACATGGCCGCTCTCATTGTATCACAGGAATAAATAATAATAAACTCTTGAAGCTGTTTGCAGCTAGATTTGCTGTGTAAACTATCTAAACTTTAGATAAGATATATAGACAAGTTACTTGTTATAGTTAGATTTTAATCTCGGATCCGCTTTAATGGTGATAATGAAAATAACAGTCGCAATAATGTCTTGTCTGTCAGAAATCCCGGTGAAGTTTGCCAAGAAGCTGGAGGCCATGACTGGCGAGATCGGCTCCTCGGTGACACTGACGTGTGAGCTGAGTCAGGCCAAGGGTGACATCATCTGGAAGAGGAACGGAGAGGAGATCAAGGAAGGAAAACGTTTCCAGATCCGTTCGGAAGGCAGCAAGCGTAGCCTGACCATTTCCCAGCTGAAGGCCGAGGACGGAGGGGAGTATTCCTGTGAATCCCGAGATGATAAAACTACCACACAGCTCACCACCAAAGGTGACCACACCTACGTAAACTCCTACAGACCTCCCAGCACTTTATCACATAGTGTGAAGGCACTTGGTATTCATAGAACTCGCAAAAAGTATGGGCATTGTTAGGCTTACCTCACCTAAGGGATAAGGCCAGTTTTATTGTTATTCAAGCACTAAAAAACGACAACACGTTTTGCGGGTGCGTGCCTGCTTCCTCAGGTTAATTCTGATCAAAGTGCCTTTCTATCGGGCTGCGATGACTGCGCTCGGCTCGGTTGGCTTTCCTCTGTTTTTTACTTAGTGCATAGATGATCACAGCAGCTTTAGGCTGAGTGACTGCAAAAGTGTCATCCCTCTGCTCAGTAAACCACCCTCTAGTCTAGTAGAGATACTAAACAAAAAATGCTAACCACTATACCATAGGCTGCTAAGTGATTTAGAATACGTGGACTGGCTTTTTTTTTTAAATAATTGTGGTTAACTATGTACAGATGTGGAGGATGATCAAAGAGCACCCTGAAAAGAAAAAACACAGAGACAAAGGGAGCCCCGATGGTGCAGTATGTCGCAACAGTAGATGATAAATGGTGATGTGAAAATGGGGTAGTTACTAGTTACAAAAGAAAGTTGCAGTTGGGCAACCAAACACTGCAGACAGATGGAGATGCACAAACTCCACTCGGCTGTCCATTCCAGCTAGATGCGGTCATACTCTAAACAAAAATTACTAAAAGATTACAGCGGTGGTCGAACCACGATAGACCAATTAGAACACCCTCCAGAGATGGGTGGGTGACACAAAGGAGAAAGAGGCGCCCAAGGTAGACCATGATAAAACTGCGTGATAAACGCAATTAAATAGAAAAAGGTGAGATGGTTAACCTCAATGAAGACATGTTCGAATAATAAATAACAATTTATTGTGCACTGACAATGCGTTTCTTGGGTCCCTGCTTACTTCTTCAGACCGAATAAAGTACCATAAAAGTGTCTGAGCAATAAAAAAGGCACCTTTTTCCTGGCACGAAACATGTTGTTGGCCATAATAAATTCATTTTTTATTATTCGTACTTGTCTTCATTGAGGTAAGCCACCTCACCTTTTTTATTGTTAATTGCTTTTAACGCAGTTTTATCATACCCTGGGCGCCTCTTTCGGGCCCGTTTCCACTATCACGAATTCGCATGCGTTGCCCGCATGCGAATTCGCATAGCCAGTACAAGTGGATGGGACTGTTTCCACTTGTCCGTTTTCCTAAACGTTTTTCTGTGCAGAAAAAATCTGCACGCTAGGGCCCTCAGAATTCGCCTGCGTGTGGAATGCAGGCGAATCGTACGCAATGTATTTAATAGGGAAATCGCATGCGGTTTCCCCATGCGTTTTTTGCTGCGAATTCGCATGCGATTTCGCATAGGTACCCATGTTAATTCACACAGGCAGTGACATGGTTAAAATCGCATCACCCTAACCTATGCGAAATCGCATGCGAAATCGCGGCAAAAAACGCATGCGGAATCGCACCCGCATGCGATTTGCCTGCGGTGATTCGCCGGCGATTCCGCAACGCTATAGTGGAAACGGGCCCTTCCTCCTTTTTGTTACCCACCCTCCCCTGGAGGGGTGTTCTGATTGGTCTGTCGTAGTTCGACCACCGCTCATCTGGATCATATTGTGGGTTTTGCTGAAAGATTGGTACATTAACATTTGTTTGCCTGCAGTCTTTAAGGTGAAGTATGTCACTAATGCACCCCCTGGGGTTTGAGTACCGTATGTTGAGAGCTCATGCCTTAGTAAATCTGGTCCATAGTCTACACTCTCTATTTTAAGTAATACCTTCTCAGATGTGGTGCTCAGAGGTCTTGTTCTTGCGTTCTGCTGAACATGTCATATTCATCTACTTTGTTGTCTCTGTCCGGGCAGCTCCTCGAGTGGTGAAGTTTACAGCGGAGCTGAATAACGTGGTAGTAGAGGAAGGAGCAGAGGCCACCTTTAAATGTACCGTGACCCCAGAGGATGCCCAGGTGACCTGGTACCGAAATGGGGCCAAGATTGAAAAGAGCAGCAAGTATTCATTCAGTAAGAAGGGAACCGCCCACAGCCTGGTCATCAGCCACCTCACCCTGGAAGATGCCGGGGAGATCACAGTCGAGGCCGAAGGGGTGAAATCCACAGGAAGTCTGAAGGTCCGAGGTAAGAATTAGACAGAAACAAACTGGTTACAGCTAATCACCAATCAGCATCTCATGTTCTTTGCTGATAAAGCAACTTTAAACTGTGGACAGATCTGCATGTCCATTGAATAAATTATCTTCTGCTTCCTAAATGTAAAGTTTCTTACATATGTTCCTTTTAAGGGCCATTCTCTTTCATCTGTAACATTAATAGATTCAGTTAGTTCTGGCAGTTCCTTTATAACCCACAGACAGCGTATTAGCAAATGAGCTGTCGGCCCTAAGTGCCAGTTTTAGATGGGTCCCCTAAGCACTTTATTGGTATGGAGCTCAAAACCTTCCAAGGACATCTTCAGAGGAGGGAATTAGAGAAACCATTTGGTAATGATACCACTATTCAACACACATATAGAGGTGATCCTGTACCAGTGACCAACAGCTTTCACATTAAATCCTAGGCGGTCACCAAAGCAATTAACAAGGGGAACCTACTTACTCTACTGAACAGCCATATAAAGAGTTTTGGCTTCAGTTAAGCTTTCACCACATTTTTTGTGTAGCACAATAAAATGGGAGATGGTGTTGTCCAGCTGACTGTTCGTTGTTTTTCCTCATTAGAAGCTCCGGTCTTGTTTAAGAAGAAGCTGGAAACTGTGACGGTGGAGGAGAGGCAGACGGTCCATCTACAGACAGAGCTGAGCAAAGAGTCCAAGGAAGTGAAGTGGATGAAAAACGGTGTTGTGCTGCAGCCTGGTGACAACATCGAGATAAAGTCAGAAGGAACAAAACACTTCCTCACCCTGAAGAACGTGTCGGTTTCTGACCGAGGGCTGTACGCCTGCGAGACACTGGATGACAAGACTCAGGCCAAGCTGAATGTGGAGAGTGAGTAATTTCTTTTTTTCTATGAATAGATGGAGAGATGGAAATGTCTTGGAGGGTTAGACAAGTGAGATTTATTGTCCAGTGTGTGTGTCAGGTTAAAAGGGTTCCATTAAACCAGGGAGAGAGGAGATCCTTAAGTCCGTGAAATGAAAAGAGACCAGGAGCCTAATGGTGCAGTATCGTTAGGTGCCGGATATGTATCAGAAATTGTGGGTAGTGAATGCTCACAAGGATGGGTTGCAGCCCTGAAACCACCGTATGTGAATGCGGGAAAAATGTTCCAGCTCGGTATCCCAGATCCTTCTGGCCCTGGGCGGACACTCTTCTCCTGTATTCTTTCCTACTTGTAGACTGGCCACAACTAGCAAAGGACTAACACCTCAGAGTGAGATGTCTAAGTGACTACGGGGATTGGGCTCTTGGGCGCCGATATGTATATTTGGAGTGGGTGGATGTGTACAAAAAAGGTTATATGAAGAAGTTTCTTGCCTCCTATGATGACTCATGCAAAGATTTGGAAAGGGAGTCTTTTATTGCTCATTGTTGACTCAACAGTATAACTGTTTTTTGAACCCTAAAGACTCCCTTTTCCAAATCTTTGTGTGAGTCATCATAGGAGGTAAGACGCCTCTTTATATAACCTTTTTGTACACATCTACCCACCCCAAATATACGTTTTGGGGGCCTTCCCGACATCCCAATCCCTGTGGTTACTTAGACATCTCACTCTGAGGTGTTAGTCCTTTTACTAGTTGTGGCCAATCTACAAGTAGGAAAGAATACATACCCACTCCAAATATACATGTTGGGCATCTCCCCAATATCTCAATCCCTGTTGTCATTTATTGTCCAAGATCTGGACATTTTGAACCGTAACATGGACAGAGGTTTCCTTGGGGCTCCAGAAAGCTCAGCAGATATCCCTGAAGGGGTTCCATTGGGTTCAGAGTTTCTGGCCCACAGATTGCTGGTTCACCCAATGAACTAGCCAAAATACGTTTGTTTTGGCTGCAGCAAAGGAGAGGTAATTGTTGTTTTTGTCCCTATTGAAGAGAATAGCCCTCACTTTTTGTACTGATGTAAGCGTTGGGACTGGGACTCTATGAGCTGTACAATAAAAAGGATTATTTTTTTAATTATTTTAAGATCTCTTTCGACCTTTTGAATCATAATTTTAACCAAATTTCCTTTGCTGTAGACAATGCAGTGGCTGGATGGTGTAATGGTTAAGGGCTCTGCCTCTGACGCAGGAAACCAGGGTTCGAATCTTGGCTCTGCCTGTTCAGTAAGCCAGCACCTATTCAGTAGGAGACCTTGGGCCAGTCTCCCTAACACTGCTACTGCCAATAGGGCGTGTCCTAGTGGCTGCAGCTCTGGCGCTTTGAGTCCGCCAGGAGAAAAGCACAATATACATGTTATTTGTCTTGTCTTTGTCAATGTGGAAAATTCTCCAAAATAGGAGACACAGACTGCAATACAATGAAGCTCTTTGAATTAAAACTAAAGCTACATATAGGCAGAAGATAAATGTCACTTGATACGATCGCATCCTGCTACCCACAGTCCATCTACTGTGGTGATGCTGAGTTTGTTCTGTCCTACGGAGAGAGATAAGGCGGGAGACTAAGCAGGAGGAGGACACCTGCACTCAAGCTGGGTATCAGAGGCATAGCTAGAGATCTTGGGGCCCCATAGCAGAATTTTTGATGGGGCCATCAGGTGTAGGCAATCTTGAGCAATGCCACCTGCTGCCCCTACCCTACGGGATATGAGTTTACTGTGCAATGTACATTCTTATGCAATGTACACTGCAAACAGACTGGGTACCAAGATACAGGAAAATGAATAGTTAACACATCAATTACCATTTGGGCCCCCTATGCTCCAGGACCCCAAAGCAGTTGCTATGGCTTCTATGGCTATTGCTACGCCCCTGCTGGGAATACACATATGATTGTTTTGATTGGTGGAAATCTATAGGTGTATGCAGGGGTGTAACAATATCCTCTGTGATGGCAGGGCCCACAGGGAGTATGGGGGCCCGCTCCTCTTCCCATCCTCCATGCAGAGCATCAGCAGAGCTATGTGACTATGAAATCTCGCTTCAGACCTCATAGATAGCAGGTGCATGTGTGCCCCTGCTAAAACGCCGCTATCCCGCGGCTTAACGGGGGTCCCTTCACCCCCAAATCCCCGGGGGAGCGCTTCCTGGTTGGGGCAGGGCTAACTGGCAGGGCTAACCAATTCTGAGTCTTGAGATTGGCCTAAAATTTCAAATTTTAGCCAATCACAGGACTTGGAAATACTCTGTAGTATTGGACCCAGGGCCGAATTTGGACTTTTTACCGCCCGAGGCCGCTATCACGAGCTGCCCCAGACAAACCGCAAACTCCCGCTCCACCTGCATACACACACTTTTATTGGTTCCAGTAGTCAATGTATTTAACCACTTCCCTACCCTGGTCATTTTCACAGTTCAGCTCAGTTGTGATAAATCATTATCACAACTAAATGATCTATATATTGCTTTATTCGGGACAAATTAGGCTTTGTGTGGCTGATATTTGTTTTTATCAATGACATTATTTCTATGTATTTTAAAATGAAAAAAGTGAAAAAAGACACAATTTATCCACTTTCATACAGTATAGCTTTAATATAAATAACTTCTATTGTACATTAAACCCACACATGTTATATGTCTATCTCTCCTGTTTATTTAAACAGTTCATTTGTTTTAATATGTATTAGTAACACATTGTATATACCCTTCTCTCTTGTTACATCTGCCTGCTCCTGGAATGTTTGTTTTACTCATTAATCCTGCTATTGAATTCCCTAGGGGGAAGAGAGTGGTTTGCTGTAATTCATTTACAACTGTGTAGCATTGTTATCAGCTTAGAGATAAATAAAGTGTTATCTAGATTTTGTAGGGAGGGTAGTGCAGAGACTTATTTTCATGTCGTGGGGCAGGAAGTGGTTAAAGATGCTTATTAATGATGCAATTTTACTAGATAATCAACCTTCTGATTGATTGGATTGGACAGTGTTCATGGTGCCAATCAACTACAAACAACCAATTTGTCAATCGTTTTATCAATCTTTTTTGAGGATCGATTACATCTAAAATGATCAGAATGGTTATCATTTTTATTCCATTTATGGGCAAAATCTTTGCTTTTCGCTCTGAAAGGTTGGAGATGGGTGGAGGGGCGGAGTTGGACTTGAACAGCGGCCGACAGTGATGATGAGTGACAGCTCAGGTCACCGACAACAAGCTGCACTCGTTTGCTGCTCCTGAGTCCCCTGTCTGACATTTGTCACACTGCTGCAGTTCACATGTTTGGCAGCTTGACTGCATAAGTGTCCCAGCTCGCTGACCGCCCCTTGCTTCCTGGTGCCCTAGGCCATGGCCTATGGGGCCTTGCCTGAAATCCGGCCATGATTGGACCACTCAGAGAACGCAGAGGTTTCCTGCGGAAATTGGAAAACCTGCGAAATTTTAAATTAAATAAAGACTTGAAAACCTTGGTAGTATCTGAGTTTTGTAATTGGTCTAAAATTACTGCGTTATTCCAATTTTCATGGTACACTTTTGCATTCTCTGGTTGGTCCAATCCTTCAGACTTGGACGTATGTCACCAGTCGGTAGTGTATCGAGAATGTCCGCATAATAGTGGACATCCACAAACAATGTTTTTTAAATGGAATGCAATGATGTGTTCCAGACTGCTATGTCCTCATCAGTGCATGGTATGGATTAATGTGGCTCTATATATTTGACAGGTGTAACAAGGTCTAAACAGAGAGAGGCACAACAACAGATCTAAAACCTCTATAGGTAATCATTCCTCCCAGGTATCCTCATTCGTGCTGCTCAAATCCGCATCCGGGAGACATCTGGATAGTTCTATCCGGATATCTCCCAGTTACCTGTGCGGGGCGCGGGGGGGGGGTCAATCTTACCTGTCTGACGTCTTCTTTGGTCCGTCCCTCGGCGCCTCCTACAATGTGGTCACGTGATTACAAACACTTTCTCCTTCCGGGTTGAAGGAGGAAGTGTTTGTAATCACGTGACGCGCATGGAGCGCATCGTGGGAGGCGCTGAGGGACGTGTGAAGAAGACGTCAGACAGGTAAGATTGACCCCCCCCCAGCCCACCCTGCACAGGTTTACTGGGAGATATCCGGATAGCAACTATCCAGGTAACTCCCGGATCCGGATTTGAGCAGCCCTAATCCTCATATTTGTCCAAATGTTCGATGCTGGCAAATAAGATCCAGCCGGTCAGCATGACCAAGCCAAGTTCTGTCTTTAACCAACTGAAGGGGCAGGTCAGGGGCCTTTTATGTAAACGCAATACACCAATGTGCTGATAAATGCATATAAGAACGTTACGTAACTCCAAAGGCTCCTGGTACAGAGTAATTACTGAAATACAGGAGAGCCTGGGAGGCATTAAGAGAGACTAGCAAAACTTTTTGTTTTTGTTTTCCCACAGAGCGACAAGTGAAGCTGGCAAAGGGTCTGCGGGATGTGGAGGTGCGGGAGAATGACTCTGCCACCTTCGAGGTGGAACTTTCTCATGAAGACTTTGAGGGTTCCTGGGCAAAAGACGGCTTGAAGTTGAAACCCTCCGATTCCTGCAGAATAACCGCCAAAGGCAAGAAGCACGGGCTCGTTCTGTGTTCTGTAAAACAAGAGGACGCCGGAACCATCACATTTAAGTCAGAAGGAATTCAGTCTACAGCCAGACTCGCGGTAAAAGGTGAGAGGAGCCAAATACCAGCGATGTGATCGGGGCCGGATTTACCATAAGGCACTGTAGGCACGTGCCTACAGGAGCCGGATGATAGAAAGGCGGATCACACTGCTCACCTCAAATGCCTCCCTCCTTTCTTCCCTATTCCAAGTCATGAGTGGAGTGTAAATGAAAGGTTACTGACCCAGCTCTGGGCATTCCACATATGAGATCTCCCTTCAGCCGGGGGCAACTTAATATTGAGGGTACTATTGGCTACCTAATACTAAGGGGCACCTGTAGCTACCTATCACGGGCAAGGGAAGTAAGGTAGAAGTGCCAGCTGGGCCAGACAGCACACTTGCGGTGTGGTTCGGTGGGGTTTGTAGGTTCATGGAGGGCGGAGTCTAGGGTGCCAGGACATCTGTGCCTATAGGCTCCTGTGAGGTAAATCTGTGCCTGGATGTGATTGGGTGAGGGTCTCTGGTTGGTCATAATCATGATGTGGTGAGGCATAATCATGTGATTGAGTGAGGCATAATCATGAGATTGGGTGAGGCCAAATCATGTGATCGGTTGAGGCATAATCATGTGATCGCCATCAGCCAATCAGAGACTTACAAATCAATTAAATAAATAGCATGTTTCCATATCATTTTTGTTCTACGAGAATTTATGGAGTTGAAAATGATTATTCCTATCAGGCTCTGCTACCCCAAAGGTGCCCATACATCTAGTGATGATGGGCAGATTCAACCAAGAGACAGATCTATCAGCTACCCATACACTGTAGACCGATTCCCCATCGATTTTGAATCAGTCGATCGGGAATCAGCCTGCGGTGTATGGGCCGCCGACAGATCTTCCTGATATAGCGCACTGATACCGCTACGCACCCAATCGAGCATGTGGCCCAAGATTTACCAGCATGGCTGATCGATGCATATGATCAATTTCAGCGTGAAATTGGTTGCATCGTTTATCGGCCATGCTCTTTGTAGCACCAATTTTCATCCGATTCTGTGATAATTATCAAATCAGCTGCCAAGTCGAGTAATGTGTGGGTACCTAGGGGCTGATTCATCAATCTGCGCAAGCTCTATGACAGCACCACGAGCTAAATTCAAGGCTTCCATAGCAATGCGCATCCTTTAACTATTTAAGGACCACAGGCTTTAACCCCCCCCCCCTAGTGACCAGGCTATTTATTACAAATTAGGCCAAAGCAGCTTTAACCTCTAGCCGACCGCATCACGTCGATGGGCGTGGCAGCCCCAGGGCTGCCTAACGGCGTAAAGTCCTGGGGCTCTGTTTTGCAGGAAATCGCGCGCAGGCTGCGCACGCATCTCCTGCTTTGTGGGCTCCGTACTGCCTTTAGTCTCCCAGCGGCGATCGCCGCTCGGTAGACTGTTAGACGTCGAAACCGCCGTCTAATTACATTTTACAGCGGCGCGATCTGCAGCAGCGCTGTACTGGGAACAGCTGTGTTACACGATCAGACCCCACCTACAGAGAGCTCTGTTGGTGGGGAGAAAAGCGGGGAGGGGGAATCACTCGTGTGCTGAGTTGTGCGGCCCTGCAGCTTGGCCTTAAAGCTGCAGTGGCCTATTATACAAAAAAAGGCCTGGTCTTTAGGGTGTTTAACACTGTGGTCCTCAAGTGGTTAAGGGCTCGCTGCAGGGCCGTACAGCTCAGCACACAAGATCCAGCCCGCTTTTCTGCCCACCAACAGAGCTTTCGATTTTTATTTATGTATTTTTTTTATTAGTTTTTTTTTATAAATAAAGCTTTTTATTATTATTAATATCTTTCCCTGCCCTTCCTCTTTCCCCCACCAGCCAATGACAGCAATCGGCTGTCATAGGCATCAGCCTATGAGAGCCGATCGCTCTTGTGCCGCCAAAGGGGACAGCTGAGTGACACAGCTGTCCTCAATACAGCGTTGCCTTAGATCGCAGCGCTGTACGAGGTAAATAGGCCGCTTTATTTCACCGTCTAACAGTCTCCTAGCGGCGATTGCTGCTGGGAGACTGATGGCGGAGCGGAGCTCTGTCATTCAAGCGGAGATACACACGCGTCGGTGCGTACCATCTCATGCAAAACCCTGCCCCAGGACTTCACGCCAATTGGCGTTGAGCGGTCCTGGGGCTGCTGCCACGTTCACGGGGAGCGGTCGGCTAAAGTTGAAATACTGACTGCTGTGAAGTATGGCAACCGCAGTACTTCACTAGAGCGACCGCTACTGTTAATTGACATAGTTACTATATCATTAACTATTTCTGCCGCCCGGACGTGAAGCTCACGGCTGCTCTGCTGCGGTGCCACGCTTCGCCGCGCTCCCGCGCACGATCGCGGGCACGCCTCCCATGCCCTCGTGGTGTCCCCCGGTAGCCCTGGGATCAGTGAACGGGAACATGGTTCCCGATCACCGATCCGTGTCCCCAGCAGAAAAACTGAAGTGCATTTACTAGAGGCTTCAGTCTGTCTGCACGTAAACATTTCCGCATCCCCCTTGTACTTCTGCTTAGCGAGAAGCCCAAGGAGGGGAAACATATTTCAAGGTGGCCATCTTGTGGCCAAATGTGGAGTGCTCGTTATTTGCAGGGATCCGGCGTAAGTTAATATCGTTCGCTATGCTGCTCTACTCGCAGCATAGCGTGTGCTCCTGTGATTACGCGTGCTACGTGGCTACTAGTGCGTGTAGCGTGCAGCCAATTACATTTAAAGCATGCTGTGGAAATAGCACGAGTAACAGGTGGATACTCGCGCTATGTTGTTTAGTGAATCAACCCCATAGCAACTATGTCAGTTCACAGCAGCGCACGTAACTAAGAAAGGCACGTTATGCTGCAATACCGAGCGAGAGTGGATGTCTGCTGGTTGGATGTCTGCAGATGTGCGCAGGGGGTGGTGGGACATTAGCTTATTAAATTGCATGTGGGGAAAACCGTATTTACTTTAAATAATAGACATACGGTATAACTTTTGTTGTTTAAGAACCCCCAGTGAAGATCAGCAAGCCTCTCCACGACATCACTGTACCCGAGAAGGAAAAAGTCACCTTTGAATGTGAGGTGTCCAGGCCCAACGCCGAGGTGAAGTGGTTCAAGGTGAGTAGGACGATCAATATCTGTTTTATTCAGTAATATCTAAATAGGTCGAAATATTTCTATTGCTATTCGGTAGGTGATCATGTGACGAAGTTGTTTGAATTTGTATCTGTGAAATCTTTTTTGTGAACACAGTGACAGATCATTCAGAAAAAATGTGGGTCAACATTGTGTTGGTAGTAACATTATTAGTTAAACTGCAGTATAGTAAAGCAACCACAAGATGTCACTGTAAAATGTAAAGTGCTGCAATGATCTCTATGGTGTTGTTCGTTCCTGTATTCAAGCTGTGTTCTCAGGACTTAGGAACTGTATAAGCAGACAGAGGCGCCAAAAGGATAAAATCTTCTAAAACGTTTAAAAGGAGAGGAGGCAGAGGTGGACTTATCTCCTCCAAGCAGACACACACGAGTGTTGTGTATATTCAAAACAACAAAAATGTATTTATATACTCCAGAAAGTGCAAGTGCAACTCGTTCGCGGGCATCTCCTGCTTCATCAGGCAATAGAAAAGGAGCATAAAACTCAAATAGGTCTGGTGCAAAGCTCAGCGCCTCTGGAGGAGCCACTGGAGGTGCGGGAGACGGAGAGTGGGAAATGTATACTAGTGATGACTGTAAGGCAGGGACACGTTTGTCTTTCAGTTTTCTGCGCACATTTTTTTCACAGCAGCTAATGTAAGTGATAGAGGAAAGTGACAAAATGTGCAGAATTATCCTGCAGGATGTCTGTTTTTTTCATGTGCGTGAAAAAATGCATTAAAGTGGATCCGAGGTGAACTTTTACACATTGCATAATTGTGTTCCTTCCCTATTGTTTGTAGGGCATTCCTCAAGCCAAATACTTTTTTGTTTTTGTTTTAATACTCTAATTCCCTATAAACTAAATAAACCACGCCCACAGATTTTCAGAGAGCCTTGGCAGTAGCAAGGGCTCATGGGAGCTCAGTCTGGGCAGGAGGAGGGGGAGGTGTTAATAGCCATTGATTTCAGAGGCAGAGGGGAGGAGGGAGGAGGAGAGGGGATTAGGCTGATGGCTCAAGATACAGATAAGCCTGCCTCTGTGTAATGTTTACAAACAGGGCCAGCCCGCTCATGAGGCGGGGTGAAACTTTTGCCTCAGGCGGCAAATTTCCAGGGGTGGCATCCGCCCGTCCGTGTGGGGAGCCGGCCGCCGAGCTGGAGGGGTAGCTGGCAGGACGGGGGTATTGGGCCTAGCGGCGGGGAGGGGGGGTCGGACCCCCCCTCCCTCGCCTGGGTCCCCCGTCCTCCGCTCCCCTCCAGCCTTACATAGAAGCAGCCGCTATTTGTAAGAGGCACGGGCGGGGAGGACTCACCTCTTCCTCGATCCAGCGTGCGCTCCACTGACGTCACTTCCTGCAACGCTGCAGGAAGTGATGTCAGTGGAGCGCACGCTGGGAAGAGGTGAGTCCTCCTCGCCCGTGCGTCTTACAAATAGCCGCTGCTTCTTCTATGTAAGGCTGGAGGGGAGCGCAGTTCGGGGGATCCAGGCGAGGGAGGGGGGGTACGACCCCCTCCCCGCCGCTAGACCCAATACCCCCGTCCTGCCAGCTACCCCTCCAGCTCGACGGCCCCCCATTTTTTTTTTGCCTCAGGCGGCAAAAAGTCTAGGGCCGGCCCTGTTTACAAACAACATGGATGCTGTCATTGTATCACAGGAAGAAATAATCATATTCTATTAAAGCTGTTTGCAGCTAGCTTTGCTGTGTAAACCATCTAAACTTTAGATAAGATATGTAGACAAGTTACTTGTTATAGTTAGTATTTCATCGCGGATCCGCTTTTAGTGTGAACCAGCCCATTGATTAACGTGAGTTGAAATCATTTTTTTTGTGCAGAAAACACGCATGAAAACAATCAAGTGTGTTCTCTGCCTAATGTAATTTGCTTATGCGGAATTTTGCTTAAAATTTTCCAATTATGATTATACATAATTATGATTTCAAGATTAAACTAATTTTGCATAATCCATTTGTACATTTCAAATGTTTTTGTGAAATTATGAAATGGCTGTCGTAAATGAATTTTTGTGTAAATTGCAGTAGCACAGAGCCGCTTGGCAGAAAAACAATGAGTCCAAACGCCTCTTTGGTACCGCAAGGTGCGAGCCGACCTGCGCATTTCGGCCAAGCTCGTTTGCAGTTTGGTGCATGTTAACGAACTTCCAGAAGGTTCCCATGCTGGATAACTAGTTTGCTTTAAAGGGATACTGAAGCGAAAAAAAAAATATGATATAGTGAATTGGTTGTGTACTATGAATAATTACTAGAAGATTAGCAGCAAAGAAAATATTCTCATACTTTTATTTTCAGGTATATAGTGTTTTTTCTAACATTGCATCACTCTCTAATATGTGCAGATTACACAACACTCAGCATTCAAAATGAGTCTTTCAGAGCAGTCTGTGAACTAATGACCTCTCCTCTAGCAGAGGAAAAGTAAACAGTTCACTTACAGTTGAGATAATAAAAGTCAGATAACAGCCCTCTCCAGGACTTAAGCAGCCCATACACTCAGCCGATTTTATGGCCGACCGATCGATCCCGATCGATCGATCAATCGATTGCAAATCGGTTGGCCAATCGACGGCCGATTTCGATCGATTTCGATGGATTTCCATCGAACTGGCAGGGTGGAAAATTTAGGTCGATCTGATGAGATTGCTTATCAGTTTGCATTGGCCTTAATGGAAATCTGATGGCAAAAAAATGCCATCAGATCGAATTTCAATAGATTTCAAAATGAAATCTATTGGAATTCTTTCCTGGTAAAAAATGTTCTAAAAACGCATCAGATAGATCATCAGATGCATTTCTTATCTCTCTGCTGCCAATCTGACGAGTGTATGGGCACCTTTAGGCTTGTTTGCATAGAGATAACAACTGGAGTTTCTTAACTCTTCCTGTACTGGAAACAATTAGACTGATGTATCTGATCTTAATGTTTTATTTCTTAGCTGTACTACACATACAAATCATAATATCATAATTTTTTTTTCGCTTCAGTGTCTCTTTAAAATGTATAGCATGCGTATGCAGAACTCGGTAGTCGGTATATATTAAAGTGAACCTGAGACTAGTAAAGTAAAAAATCGATCCTTACCTGGGGCTTCCTCCAGCCCCATGAACTATTTTGCCTCCCTCATCCTCCTCCCCAGTGGCTCTGTTCATGTAATAACTCCAGGTAGTAGGGTTTCATTCACGCCAGTCAGGCCGCTCTGCATGTGCGTGCCCCTGTCGCACTCCTGTCCCCAAGTGCTTTCTTCACCTGCGCAGAACGCTCTCAACCACAGGAACGTGTGCGCAGCTGGGCCGCACATGCACAGAGCGTCCTGACTGGCGCGCTGAAGCCCTATTACTGGTGACCATTACAGAGGAATAGAACCACCGAGGAGGACAGCGAGGGCGGCAACATGGTTCATCGGACTGGAGAAAGCCCCAGGTAAGCATTGATTCTTTACTTCACTCATCTTAAAGTGAACCTCCGGACTAAAAATCTATTTAGCAGCACTGAAAAGGCTTTGTGTTTCTCTAACAGTTTCAAAGCATCAGAACTTTGTTTTTCTTACCAAAGCATCATTTTTAGCTGCATTTTTAGCTAAGCTCCACCCATCAAAGAAAACTGCTCGGGCTTTATTTCCCTGATGCTGTGCAAAGCATGATGGGTTTTCCTATGTTGTTATTCACGTTACCTAGCAACTGTGAGGGGTGATCAGGACACAGGACAGTTGGAACTGTGTCTCATGCTCCCTGTCACCTCCTTTCAACCAAAAAGATGGCTGCCCCCATGACAAAGATGGCAGCCCCCATGACAAAGATGGCAGCCCCCATGAAATCACAAACATTTGCCTGTTCTTTTAAAACAGGGTGGGTAAGAGATTATATTATCTATTTTAATTAACATAACTAATGTAACTTAATGACAGTATGTTTGTTTAGGCTGAAGTTCCTCTTCAAGCACAGTTTAAAATGTATTGCAGCAAAATGTAATTTTACTGCGTTTAAAAAAACATTATTTAAAATTGATTTTCTCAAAACCTATGTCTTTTTGAAAAAATGTTTTTGACTTATTCCCACAGAATCAAATTTAGCATTTTCGCGTAATTACGTGTCATTGCAAAATTACAGAACATAATTACTGTTGTGCATGAAATGAATGATGAATCTGCCAGAAATTTCACATTTGATTCACGGCAACTGTGAATTTCGATGTGAAATCACGCTTATGCGAAATCGAACACTAATGGGAACGATCTATGTCCGGTTTTCTTTGCTTGTAGCATAAAACCTTGCCCGACTTCTCATGGCTTTCTGTCATTTCAGGATGGATCTGAATTACGACCCAGTAAAAAAGTCACCATCATCTCCCAAGGCACAAAGCGGAATCTCACCATTCACAAGTGTGAGTTTGATGACAAAGGCACGTACCTCTGTGATGCCGTGGAGGATAAGACGTCCGCCGTTCTGACCGTGAAAGGTGAGTGTGCCTAAGGATGAATGTTTGAGGTCTTACTGAGTGTTGATAATGTCTACATCAACCATGACATCACTAACCCATCCATCTCTGCTGTGTCTCTGGCTTGAGTGAATTTTGAGGTTAAATCATTAATAAATCTACCCACGTAATAATGCTATTTAATTGAAAGGGTCCAAACCACCCAAAAGGGATACCACCGTTATAAGTGGCTTCTGGTAGGCTTAATAACCCCGCAGTGTCTTGAGACCTCAAGCACCAAAATCTCCCTGCCATAATTGCAGGCTATTAGTCCCATCCACCGTGGGAGGGTCCTCTCTTCCTTTTTTTTCTTCTCCAAAATAATTGATGGAATTATTAATAGTAGTGTTATTTTTGATTTATACTGCGCCAGCATCGTGGTGCTGAAGACGACCATGACCCAGCATGGGGGTCCGCCCCCTCCCGTGCAGCAGAAGCTACTTCCTCTGGGCACCATTTTCTACACTTCCTATAGCTCCCAGTGGCTTTCGTGTATGAATCCCAGCATGTCACCTGACAAAATGCTTCTGCTGCGCCCCCAACTCTGCAAAAGTATTCGTTAAAGGGAACCTTAACTGCAAAAAAAAAGAGTTTTACTTACCTGGGGAATCTACCAGCCCCCTGCAGCAGTCCTCTGCCCTCGCAGTCACTCATGGCTCCTCTGGTCCCCCGCTGCCAGCTAGTTTCGTTTTTGACGACTGGGAGTCAGCCGGCTGCCATGCGTACGTTTTTACGCATCCCTGATGGTGCAGGAAGCTATTGCAGACATCAACAAGTACATTTTTACGTGTTACGGGTGTTGTGCGTAACATTTTATGCATTACACCCGTAACGCGTAAAAATGTACTTGTTGATGTCTGCAATAGCTTCCTGCACAAAAACGAAACTAGCTGGCAGCAGGGGACCAGAGGAGCCTTGAGTGACTGCGAGGGCACAAGATGGCTGCAGGGGGCTGGTAGATGCCCCAGGTAAGTAAAACTCATTTTTTTTTTACGGTTAAGGTTCCCTTTAAGTAAACCAGAACTGATACAGTTGTGTCTATAGTCCATCTTCTAAATAGGACATTCCTGGAATCGAAAAAAGATAAACTGGGAGGGAAGTTCCAGTGATACAGTGGGTGCTGTCATAGGCCACAATGCAGTTTGCAGCTATGGCGATTCAGACGGGGTAATTTGGGTACTGAAGGATGCTTTGGAGGTGGCTCCACCTAGTGGTGGTGGCTACGGCCGGCGGCAGTGGATAATGGCAGACTGGCCGCCGGAGTGCGGATATTGCATAGCTGAACTCTGGCTAGTGCCTGTGGATAGTAGCAGATATAGCAGCAAAACCGGCCGTTCTGCTTCAGCAATGGTCACTTGTAAAGTATAGCTGAGCACGGGGGGTGGGGTGCTAGTCTTGGCAGCGGGGGTTGGCTACAGTGGGTCGAAGGTTCGGTAGGTGGGCGCTCAGCTATGGTACATGTGGCATTTTCAGTGATGCGATTAAACATTTACATTGTTCTAGCCATGCCATGAACGGCTTTGGTGATTCACATTTTGCTGTTGATCTCTTACGTCCCCTGCACACAAATTTGGAGGCAGCCTATTGATTTCAGTAGCTGCATCATGAAGCGATGCAAATCACCCCTAGTACAAACGAGCCCTTACAGACATAGGATCAGCAGGACAGCCATGGAATTAGCTTAGTTCAAAAGGAAAAAAAAAGGCAGCCTTTACACCCCCCTCACTACAGTGCCCCTATAGGTAGGCCTTAATACAGTTTACCTTTATAGATCGGAATATTGTCCTTAAAGGAAACCAGAGATGAACGATTCACACAAAATAAACATATCAGTTGATAGCTTGTAAAGAATAAATGCTCTACCTGATAATTTTGCCACTCTGGTGTGCCTTTTTGAGTACTTTTTATCCATTATTGCTCCAGGAAATATCCAATATGGCCGCCGGCTCATATCCCTTCTGCTTCCAGGTTATGAGATGTTCTGGATGTGCTGTCTAGCCTCTATGAGACTAGACAAGCAGGGCTGCTGCAGCCTTTCATCTGTCTGCTTTCAACTTTATTATTCTGGTATGCTGTGTGGCTGCCTGTAGGAAGTGTCTCTCATAGTAATAAAACTGCATACAGTAGATAATAATGATGACAGGCTGCACAGACAGAGCACACAGATCACACAGCCACACTTGTCTGATAGACAGAGATTTTTCCTGCAGCAGCAGCCCCTCCCACGTCACCAGAGCTCTCAGTATGTAAAGCAGGAAATCTGAGCCAGGAGGTGGCAGGCTTGGGCTTGAAAAGACTCCACAAAAGAGTGACTCAGCTATAATGATTCCAGGTCAAACCTCCACTGACTCAGTCAGGGATTCTTATCACAGCTGATTATAGACAGATTAAGCAGAGAAGATTTAAACTAAAAGCAGGGTAGGTGTTTACTGTCACGTTCTCACTGATAAATGTAATAAAATACATGAGGGTGCTTTGTCTCTGGTTCTCTTTAACGCTGTGAATTAACTAGTAGTGCCATTATGAGTTATTTGGGTGTGTACGTCGGCCAGTGTTTAAAATCCTTCTGCAGCTGATAACTTTTGAAGGGCAATATTTTTAGATAGTATAAATTGTCAATGTTATTTCTGTTCAGTGCCTGATACATCAGCGCTTCACGGAGTCCTCCTGCAAAGCACACCTCCCGTTACAGTTCACACTTCTCAGCACGCATCGGTAAATCAGCAAGTCACACTATTTTCAGTAGAAAAATGGAGACCGAGAGCCCAATATAGTGTAGTATGTTTTGGAAAATGAAGTAATTTGAAACGTAAGTAATATACTTACAAACCTGGGTTACCCTTTAGGCAACCGCTGGATAAGAAGGTGGGGAGATTAGGCCTGTCCCCACTCAGGGCTAAGATGTCGCTCTCTGTAGAAGGAGGAGAAAAGGGTTTATCACCCTTCCACCAAGGGTGGATGACTTGATATGCGGAGATACAGAGGCGCCAAAAGAGTAAAATTTTCTAAAAGGTTTAAAAGTATTTTGGTGGTGGTGGTGGCCCGGCAACACCCAAAAACAGACACGATGCTGTTGATTGACGATACAAAAATGTATTCACATACTCCTATATTAAAACTGCAACGCATTTCACGGGCAACATCCCGCTTCATCAGGCAATGAACAACTGGAGTATCTCACAGCGTGGGGTCCGATACGAGCTTGGCACCTCTGTATCTTCAATCAACAGCATCATGTCTGTTTTTGGGTGTTGCTGGGCCACCACCGCCACCTAAATACTTTTCAACCTTTTAGAAAATTTTACTCTTTTGGCGCCTCTGTATCTCCGCATATTGTCAGTAGAAAACAAATTCCCTGCTATAAATACAATGCGCCTTTTTCTTCCTAAGCTCTGTCATGTAGAGCACGAGCCCAGGCAAAAAAAGACTGCAAGATCTGCTTACTAGACACATTTTACTGTGTGTGTGTCACATAGAGACTGCAGGCAGACACAGGGAGTTTCTGGTTTTCCTATCAGACTGATTTTGTCTGGTAAAGAGTGAGATAAAAACAGTAATTATGCACAACTACTGTATATTATAAAGAAGATACAGTAGTTGTAGAGGGAGAATATATGGCTGTTGTAATGAAGTTATAGATATCGTATAACAAATAAGGTCTATGCTGGTTAGCCAGAGTCCCCCCAAGTATAAGTACCTAGAGTCCCCACCCAAATATAGGTACTCAGAGTTCCCCCAAGTATAGGTACACAAAGTCCCTCCTAAGTACAAGTAATCAGAGTTCCCCCTAAGCATAAGTACCCAGTGTCCCTCCTAAGTATAGGTGGCAAAAGTCCCCTCCCCCCTAAATGTAGGTACCCAGAGACCTTCCCCTCCAAGTATAGGTAATCAGAGGCCCCCCTAAGTATAGATACACAAAGTCCCTCCTAAGTGACCCCCCCCCCCACTAAGTATAGGTAGAAAGATCCCCCCAAACATTCTAAGTATAGGTAGCCGGAGTCCACCCTAAGTGCACAAAGTCCCTCCTAAGTCTTCCCCCCCCCCCCCACTAAGTATAGGTAGAAATATTCTACGTCCTAAGTAGGTTCACAAATTCCCTCCTAAGTATAGGATGCCAGAGTTCAGGCGATAGGCAGAGGGTGCCCAAGCAGATGCCTTGCCTAGGGCAACTTTATCTTAAACCTTGCCTGAGAGTCCTTACACAGTGAGCATTGCGAAGAATCTCTCTCTGCCTGTGTCTTCACTCTGCCCTACTCCTTTCCTGCTGAAGTGACTCGGCTGTTGCCAGGGCGATGTGTCTATTCAGCAGAGGGAGGAGGAGCAGAATCACCACTCAGTGTCTCCTGGCGGGCAATGATTACATTTGCTAATTAGTCAGAGATGAGCAAGCCTGTACTGCTCTCTACAGTGAAAGTAAAAGTTTTTACACACAGGGAAGCCTTGGGAATGCTTTCATATGTTATTTTGTGTATCTAAGAGTAGTTACTGAAATTTTAGTTTTGGCAGTATATTCCCACCTTAATTAATAGGCCCCTTGAGTTCATCTTAAAAGCTGGAAAACACTACTTACTTGTATAACCCGTGGTTCCAATGCAGTGGTTGTTGCTTTGCGTGTTGTGTTGTTCATCCATCACCATCCTCCTCCATCTGAACCATAGCCCGTGAGATCCAGTTCATTAAGCCGCTAGCCGATCTGGAGGTGAAGGAGAAAGAGACGGCCTCGTTTATCTGTCAGATCTCTCACGACGACGTCCAGACTCAGTGGTACAAAAATGGCGTCAAGCTGAAGGCGGGAGAGAACGTTAAGCTGCGTCAAGAAGGTGAGCGAGTAAGGGGTATTGTTGTGTGTGAAGTTGACCTGTCTCCTGTAAACAGGTGTGGAGTCAGAAAATATTAAATATAACATATACAGTTATTAATATAAATATTAAGTACAAATGTTAAGTACTGGTATATAGTCTTTTACTTGTATATATTGTAGTCTTCTCACTGATAGTCCTCAGAGCTCACAATCTAATCCTGCCATACTCCTAGTCCAAAGTCCTACCATATTATTATTATGTATTTATATAGCACTGACATCTTCTGCAGCACTTTACAGAGTCATGTCACTGACTGTCCTCAGAGGACATCACAATCTAATCCTACCATTAGGCTTCTTGCACACCAAGACGTTGTGTTAGGTGTCACGTTAAGGTCGCATAACGTGCACCTAACACAACGTATGGTGCTGCAAAAGCCGACGGTAGAGTGAGCCGCGTTCGGCGGCTCGATTCCTATAATGTCTCCCAGAGTGGCGCTGATTGGCCAGCGGGACCACGTGATGCGGAGCGAGACACTCCGCATCACGTGGTCCCGCCGGCCAATCAGCTGCCGCCAGTGCAGTGAATATTAAGTAGCCATGTGCGCGGCTACTGTAGCTGGCTCTCCCCGCCTCCTCTCCGCCCCCCACTGCGCATGTGCAAACAGTCTAACGCGGCTATAGCCGCTCCAACGCCGTAGCATGCTGCACTTTGCACCGAACGTGCAGCATTACATGTAACGCAACGTGGGCTGTGTGAACAGCCCACTTGTGTTACATTGCTGTGCGTTGGGGGAGCGTTACAGGCGCACTAACGTGCGCCTGTAACGTCTTGGTGTGTAAGCAGCCTAAGTCTAATGTCCTATCATATTATTATTATTATTATGTATATATACAGCACTGACATCTTCTGCAGCACTTTACACACATTTAATTTAACATTTAGGGTTCAGAAATAATTTATTCATGTATTACTAACCATCCTTCCAAACCCATCTAATACTCTTGCATCCTCAGAATTCTCACCTGGATCCCTGAAGTACCAATGGTTACACTATGTTGGCTTATGGAGCCAGCTGTGTTCTTTTTTGGGAAGGTGTGTGGTGTTCATACCCCTCTCCCCTCCCACCACTGCTGATTGGAAAGGGAGCTATTACTGTCACAGACACTGCCCCCCCCCCCCCCCCCCGGCCGCTATATCAGCCTGTTGGGGCACGAGAAGCATGGGATGCAGCAGAGGGAAAAGAGGGGAACTTAATGGGGTTTTTTTTTGGGGGGGGGGGGGGGGGGTCTGAGGTTTGGTATTTGGTGTGAGAAGTTGTGGGAGGGAGAATAATTGGAACACCACTAATTAGATAGTGGAATCACGGGATGGCCAAATTGAGGACCCTTGTAGGTGACTTTGGGGGAATTGTTCAGGGGTTAGGGCTAAAAGTAAAACGGGCCGAGGATCAGCAGGTAACTAATATAGCTTAAAAGAAAAAAAAAATATGGCAGCCTCCATATCACTCTCACCTTGGGTTGACTTTAAAGAGGAGCTGTCAGCCATACTATCTCAGGAAAAAAACACATATACAAGTAGATAAATACTTGCTCTTCTTACATAACACATGTATTGCACTGTCCACGTTTTGATTTTAGTGATTTTTTTTTTACAGTGAGAGCTTGTTCACATTTAGAGCGTTTTCGCCTTTTTTTAAGCGCCCTAAAAGCACTTGTGCAATGATTCCCTATGTGAGTGATGACATCTGAGCGGTTCCATTCCAAATCCGCTCACCAAAGCGCTGCTGTACCATTTTTGGGGCGATTTGCCTCTATGGAAGGTATAGGGAAAACGCAAAGCACTTGAAAAAAAGCTTTGTGTGTCGATTTCCCCAGCTATTCATGAATAAATACATTGTATTTATTCATTTCCGGGTGAAAGAGTTTACTTCCAGACTGACGTAAGGAACTGAAAAAACAGAATCGCTCTGCAAAGGCGCTTAGAAAAGCGGTTTATAAAGAATCGCAATGCACAGTTAAGCGCCAGGAGGCGCTAAAAAAAAGTGCAAAAAATTGAAAACCGCTGGCGCCAGCGATTTCGATTTTAGAAGTGAACAAAGAGAAAATCCTTCTTAGCATTTCCCATTTTAAGTGTGGCTATTTTGAAGCCAATCCTGATGCCATTTCCTGCTTTACTCTCCTCTGCTTGATTTGCCCGCCCTTCACTATAGAAAGTGCATTGTCTCAGCATGCGAAATATTGGCCAATCAGAGAGGAACAGAGGTGTGGGAGGGGAAAACAGGAGGGAAAGAGGCTTCAGACAATCAGGCTGCATTAGTTAAGTCTGAGGGGAAGTAGAGAAGCAAAAAGGGACAACCCAGCATGCCCTGCAACTTCCTTTTTGTGTACCAAATTTTGTGTGTACCAAATAAGAGTCAGTTAAACTGGGGAATGATCATTTATCAACAAGAAAAGTAATAGAGATTTTAACTTTTTGATTGCCTGGTTAGCATCCTTATTACTTGTTTACTAGATAAAAATAAAGAATTTATTTTTGATTATATGCCCGACAGTTACACTTTAAAGATCAACCCCACCGCAGGATGCAAGACCACACCACCCACTTCTGCAGATAGCAGCAATGGGGTGGCTACTGGCAATTACTGTACATATTAACCACTTTTATGTAAAGGAACACTTACACATTAAACATTCTCACTTTTTTTAGTTAGTGCAAAAATTATTTCCCCCCCTCTCCATTCATTTCAAAGTTGTATTACTTTTACCAGTAACAAAATTAAGTCATCAGATTAAAGAAAAAAAAATAAACAAAAAAGATTATGTTTCGAAAAGTAGGCATTTCGGTACCTCCTTTGTTGTGTAAAAAAACCAAAACATTTTGTCCCCCCTTTTTTAATGTTTTATTGGAGGTCAAATTACCGGTACATCCGTAGTATTCCTAAAACTAATTAGATTTTCTTACTAAAAGTATTTATATGAATATAATTATCAATAACTGAATTGTATAATGTTTCTTTTTACTAGAATAATGTAGTATCATCAGGCCTGCGATTGTATTATTATTTGTCATACTAATGCTGAACATTGTGCTTCCAGGACGGACGTACTCTCTGATCTTCAAAAGCGTTGAGTCTGATGATGCTGGGGAAATTAAATTTGTGGCAGAAAATGCAGAATGTAAGGCGAAGCTGAATATTAAAGGTGGGTGCGGAGGGCACAGAAATACTCACTTCCGATACAAGGTTAAAAGAGAAACCGTGACCAAGAATTGAACTTCATCCCAATCAGTAGCTGATACCCCCTTTCCCATGAGAAATCTCTACCTTTTCTCTAATAGATCATCAGGGGGCGCTGTATGGCTGATATTGTGGTGAAACCCCTCCCACAGTGTGATGTCAGGACCATGGTCCTGACAGTTTCCTGTCTGTGAACCTCTTTGCATTGTGGGAAATAACAGCTGTTTACAGCTGGGTCCAACTGCCAAAAAAGCAAGCAACATCTCCTTCCACTGACATCACCTGCCAGCAGTAAAAATGAGACCATGTGGTAAATATCAGAAAGTAAATCAGGGAGAGGAAATATTTTACAATGAGCAAACACTGACTAAATCATTTATACATAATTATTGTAAAAGATCAGCCAATCAGCTATCGCTATATCCTGGACCCCCACCATAAAAACACCAGCAAGGCAGCCATTTTACAGTCTGACTGTAGCTGCAGTGAAATAGACTAGGGAGAGAGTTATAGAGTTATACCTCAGATAGGGAAAGCATTAGTTAAGCCTCTGTTCTGTCTTCCCACTGAGTTTCTTGCTATTAGTACAGCGTCCTGAGCACCCAAAGAGCCTTTCTAAGGGCTGGTACATAGGCTTTCCTGCTATTGTGATATTGCAGTTTTGTGTGTCTGACTGTGCACGGAGCAGCACTGACTTTAGCCATTGGACAGGTGTGCACACACTGCTCTCCTAGTGCAGTACCTTGCATAATACTTTCGTAAAGCGGATCCGAGATGAAAAACTAACTATAACAAGTAGCTTGTCTATATATCTTATCTAAAGTTTAGATAGTTTACACAGAAAAATCTAGCTGCAAACAGCTTTAATAGAAAATTATTATTTCTTCCTGTGATACAATGACAGCAGCCATGTTGTTTGTAAACATTACACAGAGGCAGGCTTATCTGTATCTTGAGCAAAAAAACCTAATTCCCCCTCCTCCTCCCTCCTCCCCTCTGCCTCTGAAATCTCTGCCTAGTAATACCTCCCCCTCCTCCTGCCCAGACTGAGCTCCCATGAGCCCTTGCTACTGCCAATGCTCTCTGAAAACCTGTGGGTGTGGTTTATTTAGTTTATAGGGAATTGGAGTATTAAAACAAAAAAGTATTTGGCTTGAGGAATGCCCTATAAACAATATGAAAGGGACACAATTATGCAATGAGTATAAGTTCACCTCGGATCCACTTTTAGTGCTTTGTTTCCTCTCTTGATTGTTATATTGCAGTTCTCTGCGTCCAGTGACTGTCCAGTGCAGTGACTTTAGCTGGTGGACACAAGTGTGCCTACTGCTAGTACAGTGCCTTTGACAATACACCTTATAAGTGTTTTTCTTTTTTCTCTTTTGATATTGTTATATTGCAGTTCTGTGTGTCTGACTCTTCACAGTGCACTACTTAAGCTGTTGGACAGGTGTGCATAACTGTTGCTAGTGCAGTACCTTGCACAATACTCTCCAAAGTGCTTTTTTTTATCTCTTGATTGTTATATTGCAGTAACAACATCTCTTGTCAGTGTCACCAGGGATGCAAACATTTCTAAAAAAAAAAAAAAAGTTTATTTTTTTTATGTGAAATGTATATGCCATGACATTGTCTGGCCTCTGCTACAGTGGCTGCAAAAAAAACATTTTTTTTCAAAAATAAAATAACTTTTTGTATGTAAACCTGTACCATCATGTGCAGAGCGAAGTCACCACATCTCTTGTCAGTGTCACCAACCATCACCACCACGGCTGCAACAAACATTTAAAAATACAAACAAACATTTTTTCGTATGTAAAATGTAAATGCCACGACAACATCGTTCTGGCTTCTGCTGCAAACGTTCATACACGGCCAGGGAAAGCCTTGCTGAGAATCAGCAGCGAAACAAAGTGCCAGTGAGGCGCTTGATTTTACGACAGCTAGACTCGCTGCAATTCCACAATCATCAGGATGCTTGTACAAGAATGAGCCATCAATGAGTATCTGTATGACCTGGGTGCTAGGACAGGCTCTGCGGAGCTGGGGATTTTTTTGCCGTGTTACGGGGCGCACTTCATAAACTAAAGCTCTTGGCGGTTGTTTGCGGTGCAGTAAACACAGAGTTTGCTCTGTGAACTGTGCCTAACACTACCTAATGAACATGTATGCATGCTGGACGTCTTAAAGCAGCACTTTATTCCACAAATGTAGAAATGTAATGTGATTTCTGCCCTTTAGAGATTGAAACACGACTCTGCATCAACAATATCATTTTTGGTGGGACTTTTGGCATGGATCCCCCTCCGGCATGCCAAAGTCCAGGTGTTAGGCCCCTTGAAACAACGTTTCCGTCACTTTTTTGGTCAAAAACAGTCCCTCTAGGTTTTAGAATTTTACGTGCCCATTGAAGACTATGGCAGTTTGCGCTCGTCGCCCGTTAGTGGACCTTTGCCGGAAAAAGTTTGATGTTTGGGCCATCACTAATCCTAAGATAGTTTCTATATGGCAAGTAAAAGATATCACATAAAATACTTTTTTGATGCTACAGAGCTACACTCTTCTTTCTTATGGGGAAGGTGCTGGGGATTACAATACTTTAGGATGATCTTTGCTTTTTGCTTTTTGTTAGGAAGATCTTTTCTTTTTGTCTTGCATTGTAAGAATGTTCCATGTTTCGTCTGTTGCAGAACTTCCTGTGAAAATCACCAAGCCGCTGCGGGATAAGATCGCCATTGAGAAGCACCGGGCTTTCCTCGAATGCCAGGTATCTCGTGCCAACGCCGAGGTGACATGGTACAAGAAAGACAAAGAGATCAAGCCAGGGGGCCGCTATGAGATTGTCAGCCAGGAGCTGTACAGGAAGCTTATCATCAATGAGGTGGAATTTCAGGATGAAGATACGTATACCTGCGACGCTATCGATGACAAAACATCCGCACAACTGCTCATCGAAGGTAATCCGCTCGCTAAGTTCTACATAAGTTTGAATCGCTGCCATCTTTATGTGATTGATGAGGTCCACATGGTCAAAAAATTACTTTACAAGGTTTGGTGTTCAGGGCCGGTTTAAGCAACAATGGGGCCCCAGGGCAAAATAAACCTGGGGGGGCCCCCCAACATATACCCCGGAACAAAAATCGGCATTAGGGGACCTTTTTTGCAGCTGGTATAGCCAGGGTGTGAAGTCCCAATCGGTCGGAGCTCCACATTCTGGCTACCCCAGCCTGCATGGGGGACAAGGGGTTAAAAGGTTTCAGGAGGGGGGACCCCACATAATTTTTTTTAAAAAAAATTCCCACACTGTAAACATAAAAAAAAAATTGGGAAAATAGGACAAAATGCCAGGGATCTTCATACAGCCATATTGCAGCTGTATAGCTATCCCTGGCCAAAGCGCTGCGGCTGCGTATAGACCCCCTGGAAACCCCGTCAGGAAATTGATTGCGCTTTCGTTTGATACATGTAAAATTACACTATCATTAGGTTTGCTACTAAAAGTGACATTTACCGCATTTAAAACTATACTTTTTTCCTTCTAAACTTTAAAATCGATTTTCTTAAAAACTATAAGGTCTTTTTGAAAAATTCTTTTTTTCCTCTTATTCCTAATGATCTCCTTAACATATCCTACAAATTTAGGGTTTCTAGCATTTAGGGTGGATTTGCTATTAACCATTAAAGTCGGCAGGTTTTTAAATGTGTTTTTTTTTCCTTTAAAACTTTAAAATCGATTTTCTCAAAAACTATAAGGCCGATTTGAAAAAAATTGTTTTCCTCTTGTAGCCACTGGGGGCCCCTACAAGCTCTGGGGCCCTGGGGCAGCTGCCTCCTTTGCCTTAATGGTAGCGCCGGCCCTATTGGTGTTGTCATTTGGCGTACACAAAAAAATGGGCAGCAGGGAAACACGGGTGCAGGGAAATTGCCGATCAAATAAAACTGGTACATTAACCAATACGGTACGGTAATACCTTTTACGGTGTTACTTGTTGATAGTTAAATATTGGTAAATGTTATCTATATTTTACTGCACTCACCCAGAACCTTCTCATCTGAAGCCTAACCTTAACACCTTTACGCCCCCCCCCCCCAATGCAAACCCCCTCCCTGATGCCTAACATGAACAGCTCCCCCCCTGGACTAACCCCCTTCTTGTTGCCTAACTGCCACAAAAAATAATTTGTTTGCAGGTCATCTACCTGCTTCTTGAGATCAATCACAAACACATGCCACTTTGGTTTCCCTAGAGCTCAGGTCTAAGGACTTTGGAACTTGGAATAATGTGCAGCATCTTAGCTGTTTCAAGCACTGCACTCTTCTGGACAGAGAAATCAGATGTTTTCTCTGAGTTTTGTAGAGTTACTTCTCCAGTTTAGGCTTGAAAAAAACAAAAATGAAATCAAGAGCCCAATATAGTGCAGTATGTTGAACAATAGGAAATAGAGTATAGATAAACGAAATATACTCACAAATATGGGTTACCACAAAGGCAACCACTGAGATGGCAGGTGGGGAGAATTATGACCTGACCCCACTCAGGTAATAAAAAGTCGCTCTCTGTAGAAAGAAGAAGAATGGGGATACACCCCTCCACCCAGGGTGGACTAGATCTGTGGTAAAACCGGAGTAACAGAGGCGCCAGCAAGGATAAAATAATTAAAATCCACTTAAAAGGAGGGAGGCAGGTGGACTCACCACCCTCAGGTACAAAATGACCGGACACTCATTGAGTGACCATTGCTGTGTTTCTCCAAATTGATTGCCTGATTAAGCGGGATATTGGCCCGTGAAACGCGTTGCATACCTGGAGATTTCCCAATAAATGTTATTGTTACTTTTACGGTTGATTGTCCAGTCATTTTGTACCTGAGGGTGGTGAGTCCACCTGCCTCCCTCCTTTTAAGCGGATTTTAATTATTTTATCCTTGCTGGTGCCTCTGTTACTCCGGTTTCTACAGTTTAGGAGTCACCACCCTGAGTGCTGCCATCACCACAGACCACTTTGACCTTAATTTTCCACATCTTCTCTAATTCCACTTCCAGGCCTTAACACTTCTACTGCTTCTCATACTTCTTCCTGATGTTGCCATTATTTTGCATTGCTATGTCTATCACTAGTACTCTCTTCCACTCCCTCTCTGCATCTATCCTAAGAAAACTGAAACATGGCACTTCTGTGCCATCATAACGTACTAAATAGTTTTCACATACGATAAGAAGGTTTTATGCAATACTTACAAAGATTCTCCCATTGTACTCCTATCTTATACTATATTCTTGCTGTGCCTGGACTGGCAGGCAGTGATGAGCATGACTTTCGCATAATCGTAACTTTGCATTGTGATTTGCAATTACGATGCAAAATCATAATGCAAAATTTTGGGAAAATCATAATTTTGTATGTAAACGTGATCAGGAACTAACATTTTTCATACTTTTTGCAGCATTTTGTGCCGACTTTAGCGCTCAATAGCAAAGCTACCATACCCATATTGCATTTTCAAAATTGAATATCTAAGAACTATTCCCCTTATATACTTTGCAATTTTGGTGACAGCCGTATGCATGGGGCTTTGCTATTTACCACTAAAGTCAGCACAAAATTACATGAAATTTCACGTATCTATGCAAAATTATGAATGGATTATGTGAGATCAATTGAGTGTCTAAATCGTAATCGTGTAAAAAATTATGCGAATGTTTAACGTAATTAGCAGGTTACGATCCTCACTACTGGCAGGTAGGGGGGTGGCCACAAAGACAATTTACATTTCCAGTGTACTATTGCTTCCCTCGTTGCCAGTACATTCGGTTTCTACCTCTCTTTGAGTCTTGTTCTAGTCTCCACCTTCCTTATACTATTAACGATTAAATAATGCAGGACGCAGAAACTAGGACAGGCCATGTGAAAGAGATGGATGCTATGGGCCTCAACCAAAAAAGCTTGATTGAATGCTTTGTGTTCTACTTTTGCCCCAGTGGTGCTCGTCCAATATTCAGGTATCCGAACTACCCAGATAATCCAAACTTTTTTCACTATCTGAACTTTGAATTGCAATTCGGATATTTTCGTAAATCCGAATAGCACTATCCGAGCAAACTCGGATTTCGCATGTGAAGTCCGGGCGGACAGTTAGTTAGGATATCCAAGCAGAGGCCTTCAATGGCAAAAATCCCTTTCAGAGGCATTCAGTCCGAGAGAGAGAGAGATAGAGAAGAAGGAGGAGGAGGAGGAAGAGAGAGAGAGAGAAGGAGGAGGGAGAGAGAGAGGGAGGAGGAGGAAGAGGAGGAGATAGAGAAAGAGAGAGAGAGGAGGAGGAGGGAGGGAGAGGGAAAGAGAGAGGGAGGAGGAGGAAGAGGAGGAGATAGAGAGAGAGGAGGGAGAGAGAGAGAGAGAGAGAGGAGAGAGAGAGATAGAGAGAGAGAGGAGGAGGGAGAGCGAGAGAGAGAGAGAGAGAGAGAGAGAGAGAGAGAGAAGGAGGAAGAGAGAGAGAGAGAGAGAGAGAGAGAGTTTTGGAAGCAATTTAAGCCATTTACAGGCCACTTCCGGTTTGCTATTCGGATATCTGAATCCGACCGGATATCCTGTATATTGGGTTCGGATATCCGCTTCTACTCAGATACCAAAAAGTTTGTATTCGGATATCCGATTTGGATCCGAACATCTGGGTTTCCGGATCCGAATTCAATTCGGATTTTGAAAAGGGGTATACGAGCAGCACTGCTTTTGCCTATCAGCCCAGAACTAAGACATCAAATCCTTCCCAGAAAAGATACGGATCAAGAGGGTATTGCCTCCTTCTCTTCTGTCCATTTTATTCCTGCCATAATGTGCATTTTTGGTAATCAGTACAGTAATAGATATAGGCCATACATTTACAACATGACCTTCTGAGTGTGTCCTCTAGTTAAGCCACTAAGAAATGTTTATGAGTCGGAAGGGCTGATGCCTTAGAAATTAAACTGCATAACATACAAAAGCATAGCCATAGAATGGTGATATACGGTATACTGATGTATGCATTTCTGCATCTTACTGCTTATCTTTCTTTTTTGAAATTAAGTGTTATTGAAAAATATTTTTTCACCCAATAAACATTCCACCAATGTGGAGGCTACAACAACAATTAACTACAATTGTGCAGGTACATCAGTACATAAACATGGGCATCACTTATTCGTATAGATCATATATGTCAATATCCAGCCCAAGGGCCAAATCTGGCCTGCAGAGCCATCAAATGTGGCCTTCAAGTGGTTTCCCCACTTTGCATTATGTTTGGCCTGCTTTAGACCACCAGGGAAGCTATATTGAAGGTGAAGCCTTAGATCACCCTGGAAGCCATATTGGGAAGAGAGGAGGAGCACTACACACCAGGGAACTGTATAGGGGAGGGAGGCAGAACTAGTCCACAGGGAACTGTATAGGGTAGGAACGGGGCCACTAGTCACCAGGGAACTGTAAAGGGAACGGGAGGAGGCCACTAGACACCAGGGAACTGTATAGGGAAAGGAGGGAGGGCCACTAAGCACCATGGAACCGAATAGGGGAGGGAGGGTGGACCACTAGACACTAGGGAACTGTTTAGGGGAGGAAGAAGGCATAAGACACCAGGGAACTGTATAGGGGAGGGAGGCCATTAGACTCCAGGGAATTTTATATAAGGGGGAGGAGTGGCCACTAGACACTGAGGATGGTCTGCGACTTGGTCTCAGTGTTCAATTTGGCCCACTTTGTATCTATGTTCAACACCTCTGGTATAGATCAACAAAATAAATCTGTGCCTAAAGCACTGATTTGTTTTTAGGTGTGTAACCCCCTGTATGTCTCTCCTGCACTGCCCTGTTTCACACCAGGTCTCCTGATTTTGAAATAAATGGTGTTAGTTCACCTTCAACTTGAAATGCGTTATCTAGCAAAATCATAACTTTTTGAATTTCATCTTACACATTCATCAATTATAAGCACCTTTAATAAATATGAGCTCTTTTTACGCACACTCAGTCCAATTGTGTTTGGAAGGGGCTTTTGTGTTTTTCCAAAGTCTTATTATCAGGTGTCTAGCATATGCCATTAGTATCTTCATTGTCTTAAAAAGACATTCAAGTCTTTTATTACCTTATTTTCTTATTCACCTGTCTTCAGCATTAAATTCTAAGCTGATTCGCCACATCTCCACAGCAGAATGAGTTATTTATGGCCCAGAAATTGCCCAGCAAAGTTCCATGACTTTGCAGATTTTGCTGCCTTGTAGAGGCAGAGCTGTCCGCAGTAGAGCTGTGCTCGTAGCTTTCCTTCCTCTCCAGTCAATCTCCGCCGCTCTCCGCCTCTCCCTGCTTCTTTCACTGAGAGGAGCGGAGATCGGTGGAGATTGACTGGAGAAGAGGCAGAGCTACTGTGCAGAGCTCTGCCTCTACCAGAAAGCAAGATCTGTGACTTGCAAAGTTGTTGAACTTTACTGGGCAACTTTTGGGTCATAAATAACTTGTTCTGCCGTGGGAATCAGCTTAGAATGTAATGCTAAGGACAGCTGAATAAGAAAATAAGGGAAAAAAGAGACATCAGTGTCTATTTAAGCTGCTTGTCTGATGTAGGTACCCTCAGAAGTATCTGTAACAGCGTATTTCTCTGCAGAGCAATCCATCAATATCGTGAATGAGTTGAGTAACGTGGAGGTGACGCAGCCAGAGAAGGCCACCTTCGAGTGTGTGACCTCTATTGTGTCTGTGAAGCCAGGAAAGTGGATTCTCGGAGGTCAGGTCCTGCAGGATGGAAAAGACGTGACGATAGAGCAAGACGGTACCGTCCATCGCCTGACCTTCTGGAAAACGTCTCCAGAGATGAGTGGAGCTGTCCAATTCCACATCGGAAAGTCCAAGTCCACTGCCAATATGCTTGTAAAAGGTAATGGCAAGAGAGTAAGTTCTGCAGCTAGAAACTTTTCTGCCTAACCTCAGAGTGGAACACGTTAACACACTTTATTAAATATTGGAGAATATCGCAGAAGATGCCAACCTGGCGAGGTCGGCATCTGCAACGAAGTGGATCCCGGGACACCGGCTGGGAGCTGAGCCGCGGGCGAGGGACACGTAGGCTACCAGGGGCTAGAGGAAGTCCCAGGTAAGTAGATATGTTTTTTTAACTGCTTGCACCTTACCTTTAAGGTTCACCATTAAAGTGAACCTCCGGACTAAAAATCTACTCAGCAGCACTGAAAAGGCTTGGTGTTTCTTTAACAGTTTCACAGCATCAGAACTTTGTTTTTCTTACCAAAGCATCATTTTTAGCTGCATTTTTAGCTAAGCTCCACCCATCAAAGAAAACTGCCCGGGCTTTTTTCCCCTGATGCTGTGCAAAGCATGATGGGATTTCCTATGTTGTTGTTCACGTTGCCTAGGAACTGGGAGGGGTGATCAGCACACAGGACAGTTGGAACTGTGTCTCCTGCTCCCTGTCACCTCCTTTCAACCAAAAAGATGGCTGCCCTCATGAAATCAAACATTTGCCTGTTCTTCTAAAACAGGGTGGGTAAGAGATTATATTACCTATCTTTTTTTAATTAACATAACTAATGTTGCTTAATGACAGTATGTTTGTTTAGGCCGAAGTTCCTCTTTAAGGTCCTGCAAAAGCAAGAATTAAAAGAATGCAAATTTTCTTAATTCTCAAAGCAATTATGGCTATTAGTGTAAATAGTACTTTAGTACCTTACATGTTCTTACTACTGGTGAGCCTGAATTGTTGACTAAGCCAACACATTTTTGATCAGTGAGCGGTTTTGACTGTCAGCTTGTCAGCGAATATATAATAATAATGTATTTGTGTATTTTATAGCGCTGACATCTTACGCAGTACTATACAGAGCTTAGCCTTGTCACTTAACTGACCCTCGGAGGGGCTCACAATCTAATCCCTACCATAGGCATATGTCTATGTAAGTGTAGTGTATACAGTATATCTTAGGCCTGGTTCACATTAGCGTTCGCTATCCGGATTTTCCGGATCTGATCCGGACCGCATACTGTACAAACGGAACGTATGTTCCGCATAGCAATGTAAAGTCTATGCGGACGTTCACACGCGTCCGTTCCGTACGTATCGGAGCCGGATCGGATCCGGACTCCGGGCTCTTTTCCAACATGCGCTATTTTTTGGGTCCGGATCCCCGGCCCACGCATCCTGACCGGAGCCTGACCTGAGCCTGACAGCACCATCAGGAACACAGAAACCAATGGGGAACGGAAGGCACAGAACACACTGCCTACAAAAACCTGACGTTCTACCCCACTTCCTATGCGTATCCAAGCGGCCATTTCGGATGGGGACACATGGGCCAAGCATGTCTGGAGTGGAGCAGCAGTGACAGACGTGCTGGAGCTGTTTGGCAGAATGTCGGAGGTGGAGGTGAGGCCTACAGCGGAGGAACCTGATTCTACACGTGCACCAGGTGCTGACCCCAACATTTTTTTTTTCAAATTTCGCTATTTTTTGCCCACAGATCCGGATGGCAGCCTGATGCATGCCTGATACAAACGGTCCGGATCCGGATCGGAACCGTACGGTTCTGATCAGGATCAGGTCAGGATCCGATCAGGATCCGGTCCGTTTATTTGCCAAAACGCAAGTGTGAACGGGGCCTCTGCCTAGGACCTATGGGGGGGGGGGGGGGGGAGAAAACATTTTTTTTTTTTGCAAAAATGTTGTCTTCTTTCAGCAATTACTTACCACCAAAAGAAGCTCTATTTGGGAGGCAAAAAGGAGGTAAAGTTCATCTGTGTAATAAGTTGTATGGTCAAACAATAAGAGGTTAAGCTACTATACAGGTGAGAAGTGTAATGTCTTACCTTCTCAGAAGGATAAACCAATAATTAAAGGAAAAGGTATTTATTCATGCACAATTGACAATGCGTTTCACAGGTTCAACCAAAGTGCCTGAAATGCTGAAAGTCACGAGCGTGAGCGCCTATATAGTAGCTTTAGTTGTCTATTATCAAGGGCACTTCCACCAGTGTTATTAACTGAGTACTGTGACACTCTAATAAAACTGTCTTGCATTTTGTTTCAGAGATACCCGTCCAAGTGACGCAAAAACTGGAAGACAAAACCGTCAACGAGCGGAACACCTGCGTCCTGTCCTGCGAGTTCAAACCTCCACCGAAGGCTGTGGAGTGGTACAGAGGAAAGACCCTCATTGAGCCATCAGAAAGGTACAAACTGAGGCAGGAGAGGAACCTGGCAGAGCTGAAAATCCTGAGGGCAACCCCAGAAGATGCCGGGGTGTACACCTGCAAGACTGGGAGCACCGAGACCTCAGGAACACTCACTGTCCAAGGTATGCATGATAATGTTCCCTGGAGCAATGCCTTGAAAGTAAAGTTCTTTTGTTAAATGTTATTTTTATCCATATTGAACACCTGCTCTTCCCCCTCTTGCATTGTATATCCTCCAACCGAAGAGTGGGCTTCAGCTTGGGTTCACCGAGTTGGTAATCCCATTTTTTTCCAAGAGAGCGACCACAACCCAAAGAGAATCTGGTGCACCCAAGTGCATATAAGCTTTTTCAATTTGCCAGACTAGTTGACTATTTTTTCATACATCCATCTCCAACACCTGGAGTAGTTCATGCTACACCATTTGGGCTCCCTTTGTCTCTATGCTTTTTCAAGGAGTTGTCTCATCCTTTCTTTCACGTGGTTTTTCTTGTGAAATGCTGCATTCGAATCATCCTATGATTTCTATCTCGTGACTGTGAGTTCTACCTTACTTTTCTTCAGCACGGGATGTGAAGGTGTTGAAGCCGCTGGCTGACCTGGAAGTGGATGAAGACAACAGTGCGGTCTTCTCTTGTGAGCTCTCGCACGATGATGAGGAGGTGGAATGGTTCCTGAACAACACTCTGTTGTACACCAACAACTACAATGACATCAAGAAGATCGGGGCCTGCCACACACTGACCCTGAAACAGGTGGCAGCCCAGGACACGGGGACTGTGGCCTTGAAGTCCTCAAAACTTTCACTCAGTGCAGAACTGAAAGTTAAAGGTAGGTGGACAATGTTTCAATGACATTGACTTGAGCTACATACCATGGACCATGCAAGTGACCAAAAACTACATGGTCAGTGGGGAAAACATCTCACCTGTTCTTGAGATTTGGGCCAAGGGCCAAGTCAAAGCAGAAGTGAAAGTAAAGAAAAATTGAGTTCCTGTACGTATCTAGTGCCCAATTAATGTAATCATCACATGAAAGGATCAGTAGAATGCTGTAGAGATGGAAGGGGTGTGGCCAAACAGGACTTTAGCAGGAAAAGTCTGAATTTGCATATTACTTTAACTACTTAAAGGGAACCAGAGACGAAGCAAATGAAAAAATAGGGAAAGCCTTTATACATACCTGGGGCGTCCTCCAGCCCCATAAGCCTGGATCGCTCCCACGCTGCCGTCCTCCGCTGCCTCTATCGCCGGTACCGGGTCCCGTCACTTCCGGCGGACGCGACCAAGTTTCCGCATACACGGGCTTCCTCCATATCCTTACGCATGCACCTGCGTAGTATGGAGGCGCATGCGTAAGGATATGGAGGGAGCCCCTGTGCATGCGGAAAATTGGCCGCGTCCACCGGCAGTGACGCACTACGCATGCGTCGACTGGCCGAAAGTACGCGGTACCGGCGGATAGAGGCAGCGGAGGATGGCGGCGTGGGAGCGATCCAGGCTTATGGGGCTGGAGGAAGCCCCAGGTATGTATAAAAAAAATTTCCCAACGTCTCTGGTTCTCTTTAAGGACTGCACTGATTGAAATCTACACCCTGTTTTGATGGCTATCTGGCTGGCAGGGTGTAGATTTCAACCAACCGACACCGCGCGTTCTCGCCGCTTTCGTCACTCCCGGTGATCTCGCCGCTGTTTCCCCGCCGCAGCTCACTTCCTCTGCCGTCTCTTTTATGGCAAAGCCCTGTGAGCAGGTCAGGAGCCGATTTCATTTACTCCTGACCCTCTCTATCAACGTAAGACGCTCCCATTGGCTCACATTGATAGGCAGGGTTAGGAGCCAATGAAAGTGGCTCCTGACCGGCTCACAGAAACTGTGCCGTCATAGAGACGTCAGAGTGGGTGGCCCAGAATCCCGACGTGCGGCGGTGACGGCGGTTGCGGCGTGTATGTGCGGCGATCATCGGGATTCCGCCATTTCTGTACCAGCGGTCTCTGGTCCTTAAGAGGGCAGAGACCGCTAGTACTTAAGTGGTTAATTAGCCTGCCTCTCTGAAATCATTGATTAGTTTGATGACTCGTCTCAAAGCAAATGTTGGAAGATGCGCAATACAGGGTAATGGGGGAGTCTTGCGGTGTTAGTGGGAGGAGAGATACTGGGGTGTTGGTGGTCTTTGTAAGGGAAAATGGACAGGAGCGTCACTGGTGTTGGAAATGGAAAGGGATGTTGGTGGCGTTTGTGGGGATAGAGATGGGAGTGTCACTTGTCTCTGTGAGGGTGCCACACTTGATGCCCTGTGTATTTAGCAGGTTTCCCGCCACCGTTTTTAACTGATCACCACTTTTATAAATATGGCTATGTGCGGCAATCAAGAAACGCATCATTATTTCTTCAGATCATCCCCTTTATAAATTGGCCGCAAAGCGATAGAAACGCAAACATGTGAAAAGAGAACGGCCACAACATTACGAATATTCTACTATTGAGCAATAGGTATGGCTCAGTTCCCACTTGTGCAGAAAACATACCTGTAGTGTTCAGTATATTTTCTACGCTCCCCTCTTAATGCAGGAAGCAGCATATTGTTAAAAATAGGATCCGTTTCCACTTAAAAAAAAAAGTCCTGATTTTTCCGGACAAATGGATGCCTGCCCATAGCCACCTGGTGCAGTGGTGCAACGCATGCTCCGCTGGCCGCGAATGTGACATGAAAACGTGGAGGAGCGGACACTGAACTGAATGGGCAGCTTTAAATGGGAACCGAGCCTATACCGTACACACTCATGAATAAGCCATCCCATATATAGGCCGACCCATGTATAGGCCAACTTTTGCTCCTAAAAAAAACAACGAATAATCGGTAGACCGTGGATAAGCCAACCCCCAATGTTTCCTCTAGTCTCCCCCCTGTATGTGGGGCAGAAGGCCTTCCCACTGTATGTGAGGCAGAGTGTCTTCCCCCTGTATGTGGTGCAGAGTGTGGCGCATGTGATGCAGAGTGAAGCATGCTTGCAGAGTGTATGTACTGTATGTCGAGATGCTGTGTATTTATACCAGAGTTCATGTATGTAATGATGCAGTGTATGTATGTGTTGATGCTGTGTATGTATAGCAGAGTGTATGTGCTGCACGGGGTTGTGAAGTATGCATATAGCTCCCTCTCTCTGGTTGGCCATCTTCCTGTCTCCTTTGCAGCTCTGTACTTGCTACAGATCCAGGCGTCAGTGTCTTCTGGTCTCTGGGCAGCCATCCTTTTGTCTCCCTTGCAGCTTTGTACTTACCTCTGACATCTAGTGGCCGAGTACAGAACTGCAAGGGACACAGGAAGTGGCTCCCTGGGACCAGAAGAAAGTGAAACCTGGACATATAGCAAGGAGAGCTGCAAGTGAGACGCTGCCAGGGATGAGGACAGGTAAATATCCCCATGCACCTCCACAGAACTCCCCCATTTTTGGTACACTTTTTTTTGTCCCAAAAATTTGGCTTATATGTGAGTATATACGGTAATAGTAGAATATCAATAATTTTTTACCACTATTTTACTATATCTAAGCCTAACCCTATTCTCACTTGATCCTTCACTCTATTGATGCCCGACCCTAATTAACCAGAACAGCCCCCACCCGTAATTTCCTGCAATTATCTACGCCACCTTTGCCACTAAAAACCTTTCCTCTGATATCCACGCCACCTAATTATGATATTATTGTACCACAGAACTGCTGGTGCTCATATTACCTTCTTCGGATCGAATCTCTGATGTTCAGGTGTTAGATGACAACTGATTCTGATAGAGAAGTGTCTCTTGAAAACGAATCCTATAACATTTTTTACAAATGAAATGAGAACCGCGTACGGCACTCAACGTTTTTTTGAACACCACTAGTGCTCTCATACAGCTCCAGTCCTCTTATTCATCTCTTACAGAAAAACCAGCAGTGTTCATGAAATCTCTGGATGACGCGGTGGGCGAGGAACGTGGGATCATCACACTGAAATGTGAAGTCTCCAAATCTAACGTCAGCCCAGTTTGGAAGAAGGATGACCAGGTCCTGCCAAACGGGGACAAGTATCAGCAGATACAGGCTGGAAAAACCGTGTCCCTCACCATCCACAACCTGAGCAAAGCCGATGCTGGGCTGTACATCTGCGACATCGGGACGGACGTGGCCAAGTCCAAAGTGGGAGTTCAAGGTATTTAAAGAAGACCTGAACTGAAAATTAAAAAGTCAAAATAAGCATACACAAGTCATACTTACCTTCCATGTAGTCTACTCCTCAGTGCCTTTCTCCTGTCCCGCGTCCTGTTTGTTCACTGTGATCAATGGAATGTTCCGTCCTCCATTTTGAAAAATGGCCATTACCCCATAACAGCTTTCTGGTCAGCACACAGTTAAACTGTAACATCGCCCACTTGAGCCATAGGGAAACATGGACATTACCTGGTACATCAGTTTTACTCTCAGCTATAACTAAAAGCAACTGATATTTTACTGACAGCAACTGATATATTTCAGATCTGACAAGATATTGTCAGAACTGGAAGGGATTATTGTCAGAAGAAAATGGTGCGCTTCTGAGAGGAACTGATGGCAAGGTAACTATGTAATGTTCATTTGAAGTTACCTCATGTGTTTATTTTAAATATTTTTACTCAGTACAGGTTCTCTATAATAATCACTCTTGATTTTGCCTCTAATACTTGTAGTTCCTAAAGTTCATTTCTGGTACCTGGGCTAGATTGACCGGAATTGCCGATGAACCTGCTGAGATCTTTCATGAATAGATTTTAAGCACATTTTCTTTTCCCCAACTGTCTGAAAAAACTAAATACCTCACATCCACAGAAATAAATAATGCCCAACCACCATTATCCTAAAACGCTGGTCATTTGGCCTGGCCTGTGTGCCTGTCTTCAAAACTGAGAGGGAAGGTCCTTGATGACCTTCCCCAGCCTTGTGGGTATTTTTTTGTAACTCCGCCTATTTGGGCATTCAAGGGTGGTCTAGTGTGAGCAGGTGTTTTTAGCGTGGGCATCAGCAGGCATCTAATAGCCTTCAGTATAAACTATTGGTAATCTCACAATTGAGAACTGTCTCTAGCTGGCGAGCACTCTACAAGGATGCCACCAAAGAAACTTTTACCAGTACAAGACAACTAAGAATATTGCTGAGATGACTTTAGTCATTTCTCAAGCGCTGTGCAGGTTGTTGGGACATTCATTTGAAGTGCCAGAGAGCTGAGAATATTTGGAATACTATTTCCAAGTTAATTGCTAAGGGCACACCTGCAAAGCAAGCAAGACATGGCATTTTTACTGGTTCTGTCAAAAGGTTTATTCAGCTACAGAGTCAGTTGGAAAAGTTCCATTAAAGGACCACTATCGCAAAAAAAAAAAGTAGGCTGTTACAATCTGACAGAACCGACAGGTTTTGGGCCAGTCTATCTCCTCATGGGGGATTCTCAAGGTTTTCTTTGTTTTCAACAGCATTTCATGAACAGCAGTTTAACTGCCATAATAGTAAGATACCAGCCAGCCTCCTGACACACTTGCACACTATTTTGTCAGTTAGACATCGCAACTGCTGTTTAGGAAATGCTGTCGAACAAAGAAAACTCTGAGAATCCAACATGAGGAGATGGACTGGCCCAAAACCTGTCGGATTTTAACTGCCTACTTTTTTCACAAGAGTGGCCCTTTAAAACAAAACAAAAAAAACAAAATGACCGCTTGTAGACCATGTCAGTTAGGTCACCCTATCCATTTTTTTAACAGTTTTTTTTTTTTTGTGATTATATTTTATAGAACTTAATATAGGAATCACAAAACGCCTGAAGAGCACAGAAGCGAAAGAGGGGGAAAGCTGTACGTTTGAATGCGTTCTCTCCCATGAGAGCATAGACGAGTGCTACTGGACCGTGAACGAGCAGGAAGTAGAGAATGACCAGAGGTTCGAGGTGTCCAATAAGGGACGAAAATATTCCCTTAACATTAAAGAGGTGAAGGCCGCTGACAGCGGGGAGGTGGTCTTCAATGCCAGGAATCTGTCTTCAAAAGCTTCACTGATTGTTAAAGGTAAGTCGCCCTTTAACCATTGCAAATGTTTTTGTCTGAATGTATGGGGTTGGTATTTCACAATTAACTGAATATGACATTGCTGCTTTGGGGGGGGGGGGGGAACCATCTGGATTATCCATGGGCTTCCCTCAACTGATGTAAGTATCCACATTGAGCACTTGTTTTCCCTTTGAATGCACTTTAAAGAGGAACTCCAGTGAAAATAATGTAATTAAAAAAGTGCTTAATTTTTACAATAATTATGTATAAATGATTGAGTCAGTGTTTGCCCATTGTAAAATTTTTAAATCCCTGATTTACATTCTGACATTTATTACATGGTGACATTTTTACTGCTGGTAGGTGATGTAGCTGCTGCATGCTTTTTTGACAGTTGGAAACAGCTGTAAACAGCTATTTCCCACAATGCAACAAGGTTCACAGACAGGAAACTGCCAGGAGTACCACGGTCCTCAGAGTTTCTTGTGGGAGGGGTTTCACCACAATATCAGTCATACAGCGCCCCCTGATGGTCTGTTTGTGAAAATGAATACGGTAGATTTCTCATGTAAAAGGGGGTATCAGCTACTGATTGGGATTAAGTTCAATTCTTGGTCGGAGTTTCTCTTTAAGTGCCAGTTAGAAGAGGCAGAGAATCTGTTAGCAGCACTGAACTCGAGGAGTGCATTAGGCAGCCTTATTAGAAATCTAAAACTGGCCACACACCATACAATTTTTTAAATATCTTTTCAATTCAAGAATTGCAATCATTTTTTCTGAGTGATTGTAACATTTAAAAAATCTGACAAATGTACCACACACCTATGTTCAATTTTTCCCCAGTCATCAATAAAATAATTGAAAACTCTGAGAAAATTGATCTGTACATCAAGTAATTGACAATCTTCAACACACCATCCGATTGATCAGAGAAATCCAACACTCCCACCCTTCTTTTATCGAATAAAAATGGGGAATTCGATCAGATTTCCGGAACGAATAAAAAAAAAAAGTTTCGATTTTATAGGACAACCGTTCGTATTTATTGAATTGATGTAAAATTGGATCTCTTAATTGTATGGTGTGTGGCCACCTTAACTTAGCTGAAATTTAGAAAGATAATGCATTTTACAGTAAATAGCATGACAGCTGTCTCAGACAGGTAAAAAACACTTTTCAGAGTGAATATTCAATTTATTATAAATACCTGTTTGTCACTGGTTCTCTTTAAAGTAATATTTTAATCTAAAGGTAAATAACACATTTACCAAAAAAATCCCCAAACATGTTGCCTTTTAACTAGAAAGCGAGAGAGAACACCAAGAGCCCAATATAGTGCGGTGTGTACTGGATTGATGTGGGTAATCAGAGGCAAGTATGTAAAGTCATGGTACTACCACTAAGGCAACCGCTGTAGATGCAGGTGAGGAGATAAGACCTGTCCCCACTCAGGATTAAGAAGTCGCTCACTGTAGATCTGGAAACAAGGGGTTAACACACTTCCACTATGGGTGGACCCGAACAATGTGGAAATGAACAGAGGCACCAAAAGGATAAAAGTAACTAAAACTTAAAGAGACTCTGTAACAAATTGTTTATCTTTATTTCTTCTATGCTATAAATTCCTATGCCTTTTCTAATGTGGTCTGGCTTACTGCAGCTTTTCCTAATTGCACAGTAGCTGTGTTATCTCTGTTATATGATCTAATCTTCTCTCTATAGTCGGCACAGTCAGGCTGAGGCAGTCAGACTGGAATGTGCAGGGCTGCTTGTGATTAGCTAGAAGCTGTACACACCCCCTGCAGGCTCTGTGTGACTAACACACTCTGCTTAGCTGAGCCTATTAGAAGCTGGTTAGTTTGTTTGTAAACACTGCCTAAAACTGGCAATTACAAGCCAGGTTTGCAGCAGAGAATGGCAGAAACAGCACAGAGGGGACCAGGAGCACATAATGAATAGAATGGTATGCTTTTTATTGTAAGAATTTCAGAGTACAGATTCTCTTTAAAGAGAACCTGAACTGAAAATAAAAAGTCAAAATAACCAAACATAGGTCATACTTACCTCCTATGTAGTCTACTACTCAATCTCTTTCTCCTCTTTATAATCAATCGATTTCTTCATCCTCCATTTTAAAAATGGCCATTTCCCCATAACAGCTTCCTGGTCAGCACACTGTTAAACTGTAATATCACCCACTTCAGCCATAGGGAAACATGGACATTACCTTGCACATTCAGTTGTAACTGACAGCTGCTGATATATAACTGACAACAACTGGTATATTTAAGTTCTGACAAAATATTGTCAGAACTTACCTTTTATGGATCCTTGCGGATACTTGCTGGAATAAACTTTTATCGGAGGAATCGTTCCTGGGTTATCCTTACTGGCTGGATGACAGCCCAAGCGCTAGATCCACCTGCTGTATGAGGTGGCAACTATCCGGTGAGCCCCTGTCTGATTGATGGAGGGTTCTGATGTTATGGTCACTGTGTGCTGCTGACCTTTTATTAGTCACAGTTGCAGTATTACGCTATGTGAGCTTTGTGCTTTCTTTTCAGATATTGATTACTGTGGAGTGTGCACTGATATCTTTATAGACAGACACAAAAACAGGTTGATATTATATCAACAAGCAAATGTATTTATATATACACCCCAAAGGGTCATGGCAACGCGTTTTGCAGGTGTGGCCCCGCTTCATCAGGCAATGGGGATGGAGCATACAGCAACAAGTTGTCTATGAAGCTAGGCTGAGTCATAGAGACTTGTTGCTGTATGCTACATCCCCATTGCCTGATGAAGCGGGGCCACACCGAAACGTGCTGCTTTGACCCTTTTTAATGTACAGTATATATAAATAATTTTGCTTGTTGATATAATATCAACCTGTTTTTGTGTCTGTTTGGAGGAGGTAAGTCCACCACTGCCTCCCCCATTTTTTTAAAAGTTTTAGCTACTTTTATACTTTTGGCGCCTCTGTTCATTTCCACTATGTAGCCTTTTAAGGGTTCTCTTTTTTTATTGCTGCCTGTTGCCATATGACGATTTTATCTTCCCGCGGCCTTCTGTACAAATTCAGGTGTTTGGTCTGCCAAGAGTTTGAAGCACCCATCTTCCTGTATCCTGGACATAATTACATCCCATCTGCAGTACATACAGTATATAGTACATACAGTACATAGGTGTATATATCCAGAGCCACATGGCGCTGATGAGTAATGGCGTTACATTCTATACACTGGCCCATACGAACTACATTTCATATATACATATGAAATATTAACTTTTTCTCATACATTTTCTCCTAAGTGACATTTTCAAACTTGTCAAAAAAATGCCTTTTTCATTAGTTTTGATGGTACTTTTCCACCCTTTTCTTTGGTATTACCGTATATTCCGGCGTATAAGACGACTGGGCGTATAAGACAACCCCCAACTTTACCAGTTAAAATATAGAGTTTGGGATATACTCGCCGTATAAGACTACCCCTCTTACAACGCACACCAAATAAAAATAAAAATAAAAATAAAAAAAATCATATACTATTGCTATGTATGAACAGATACTGGTGCTGTACTGTATGTGTTACCCAGTATATAGCAGTATATAGTCCATTGACTTGTTGCATTGGTCAACTCTCCTTAAAGTGAACCTAAAGCCAAGTAAAAAAAATGAGATTAACTCACCTGGGGCTTCCCTCAGCCCCTTGCAGCCAGGAGGCCGCAATAGCAGCATAGGGGGCGATATACAGGCTGGGAACCCGAACAATCACTCGCGTTCCCATGCCTGTCGGCTGGTGACGGCCAAACCGGAAGTGTTCGCCGGCGGGTCCTGGACCATCGGAGCGGGGCTGCGAGGGCACTGATCGGCTGCAGGGGGCTGAGGGAAGCCACAGGTGAGTTAATCTCATTTTTTTTACTTGGCTTTAAGTTCACTTTAAGCAGATTGGTTAGCTCTCCTTGTCTACCTGTTTATCAGAGCGGTATGGAAGAATAGATTGCGCTCCCTCAGCAGGGAGATCTGAGAGGCGGTAACAGGATAGGGGGTATCACCCGGCATCAATGACACCCAACTTTTCAGAAGATTTTCAAGGATTAAAAAGTAGTCTTATACGCAGGAATATACAGTAATTCACTTGCAAAATGCTGAAAAGCTATTATAAATAGAAGATGAAACCTTGGGCTTGATTCACTAACCAGCGCTAAGTGTTAGCACCGGTGTGAAAAGCCCTTTTTTGGCCGCTAGTGTGCGCAAACCTAGTTTGCGCGCAGCGCGGATGCGTCGATATTAGTGCACGGTGCGACGATAACGTTGCACCTGCTGGCTCTTAAAAGTCGCACCCGATGCAACGAAAATGACGCATCGGGTACCCCCTGAAGTGGCGCATCATAGCGCTGCTTAACGGGCACCCAATGCGTCATTTAAGTCGCATCGGTTACAACTTTTAAGGGCCAGCAACGCGCACTATTACCGGCACTGCGCGCGCAGTGAGCGGGATTGTTTCAAATGTGTGGGCGCAAACCACCTAACACCGTGGTTTGCGCACGCTAACACTAAAGAGACTCTGTAACAAATTTTTCAGCCTTAGTTCTTCTAGCCTATAAGTTCCTATGCCTGTACTAATGTGCTCTGGCTTATTGCAGCCTTTCCTAATTGCACTGTCTCTGTAATAAATCTTATCTCCTTTCCTCTGTCGTGTCTGTCGGGCTAAGGCTGGAATGTGTGGAATGTGCAGGGCTGCTTGTGATTGGATAGAAGCGATACACACCCTCTGCAGGCCCCCTGCACACTCTGTATGACTCACACACTCTGTTTATGTGAGCCTATCACAAGCTGGTTAGTTTGTTTGTAAACACTGCCTAAAACTGTTAAATTCAAGCCAGGATTGCAGCAGAGAGTGGCAGAAACAGCACAGAGGGGCCCAGGAGAAAATAAGGAATAGAATGGTATGCTTTTTAGTGTAAGAATATTAGAGTACAGATTCTCTTTAAGGCACACTAAACCGTCTTAGCGGCAGTTATTGAATCAAGCCCCTTATCTCCTAGGAGAAAACTCAAGAGAAAAAATATTATGGCACATATTGGTCATATGGGCCACTGGGACAGTTGGAATTCCAAACAACAAAGATTGAAATAGATCAAAATTCTCCATCTGACCAGACAGAACATTTCTGTCATTTGGAGGCGGGGCAGGAGTGTAGGTCCCGGATCGATAGCTCATAGCATTGCACTGCATGCGCTGCAGTTTGATCAATTCTTAATATATCTCAAAATGAAATCTATTTAGAATCGATGTGCTGTGTGTGTAAAGAATCAATACTCTCTGATCAGCTCCTGATTGGAGAGGGATTGGTTGTTTTGCTGCATCGGGTGGATATTGATGTGTGTATGGCGTGTTTACATCTTCTTGGGATTCAGTATCTACCCAGGCTTTACCTTCTATAGCCTACACACTTTGGTGTTAAATTGTACGTGAGTTTGAGGACAAAGAAAACATTTATACATACCTGGGGCTTCCTCCAGTCCCCTCCAGCTTGATCATTCCCTTGTCACCTTTAGTCGACGCCTGGTTCATTCTCAAATGGCCTTGGTAAGTCGTCCAGTCGGGGCCGGTCAGTGTAGGTGAAGTCCGCCGTGCATGATTCCCCGTCGTGCTCCCGTGACTGGGAGCATTCTGTGCATGTGCAGTATGCCCCGGACCGGAGGACTTTCCGGGGCAATTTGTGGTGGTTCCAGAAGGCGACTGAGGACGATGAGGGAGCGATCAGGCTGGAGGAAGCCCCAGGTATGTATACATTTTTTGGGGGGGGCCTGGACATTTCTTACAGTTCGTCACTTCACAAATTTAAGGGTTTATTGCTCAGTCATGCAACCTAGCACCCAAATGTATTTTACCTCCTTTTCTTCTCACTAATAGAGCTTTCTTTTGGTGGTATTTGATTGCGGCTGCTATTTTTAAGGAGTTTTTGTAAATAAAAAAGTATCAATTAAAAAAAAAAATATATATATTTTTATTCCCCCTTCCACTTTGCTTTGGACCTAGACTAACATACATACACTACACTACACATACACAGGCATAGGCCTATGATAGGGATTAGATTGTGAGCCCCTCCAAGGAATAGTTAACTGAGAAGGCAATCCTTTGTACAACGCTGTTTTTTTTAATCATAACTGAAAAGAGCAGCCTGCCAGCTATGATCGCTGGCTGGCAGGCTGATCGCTGCGGCCCTCTGTGTTTGACAGGAGCTCATGCTCTTGCGAGCACGAGTTCCCGTCAAATCAAGCTCCTCGTGAGATGACGCCCTATGGCAGCTTGGAGAAACAACAAAGCCACGCTGCCACCGGCATATGCAGTCAAGCGGTAGGCAAGTGGTTAATGCCAAATCTTTAGTTTTAGTACCCACATCATAAAACTATCGTCCATTCTTTTTTTTTTTTTAGAAAAGCCAGCTGTTATCACAAAGCCCCTGGAAGATAAAACCGCCAGTGCTGGAGAAGATGTCGTCCTGAAATGTGAGATGGACAAAGAAGACATCGACGTGAAATGGACCAAAGACGGCAAAGTGCTGAAGAGGAGCCAGAAGTATGAGATTGTCCAAGAGGGGACCGTGACCCAGCTCATAATCCGCGAGGCTTCATCTAAAGATACTGGAGAATACGTCTGTGAGACCTCTATCTCCAAAACAAAAGCAGCCGTTCAGATCAGCGGTAGGTGTAGCCAGATATACCGTAATATACATTATTATTTATGTAATTTTGTAACTTTATTCTCCGTCTGTGAAGACTTTCTCATACATTTCTGGCCTTCACTACTCCCTCCCTTCATTTCTATAAAAAAAAAAGCACCAGTGTCCAGGTCCCAATTTACATCACAGGAGCCTATAGGCGCACAAATGTCCTGGCACCCTAAACTTCACCCTCCATGAACTTACAAACCTCCACCAAACTGCACCGAAAGTGTGCTGGCTGTCCCAGCTGTCACTCCTCCCTTACTTCCCTAGCCCGTCATAGGTAGCTATAGGTGCCCCTTAGTATTCGGTAGCCAGAGGTTCCCTCAGTATTAAGTAGCTAGACGTGCCCCATGTATTAGGCAGCTACCGGTGCCCCCGACTGAAAGGAGACTCCGCTCGGGACTCTGCATAGGGAAGGAAGGAGGGAGGCACTTGGGGAGGGGAGGGAGCCGCCTTTCCATCATCAGGCGCCTGTAGGCTCATGCCTACAGTGCCTTATTGGGAAATTCAGCCCTGCCCTTGGCAAAAGTGGATAGTTTTGCCAAGTATATGCCAAATAAAATGCGTTCAGGAAATGATTTTGAAAACAAAGAAACCCTGGGAATACCCTATGAGGAGATGGGCTAGTCCAAAACCTGTCAGTTCTGTCAGGTTTTCACTGCTTACTTTTTCGCTGGAGTGCCCCTTTAGTCAAACAGGGAGGTTGTCTTATATTTGGTTCAACCTATGTGCTTACCATTAATTAAAATTGACCATTTTCTACAGTTCCCCTAGAAGGGATGATTTCGGCTACACAGGGTCGGCTTATACTTGAGTCTCTCTTCACAATCTACTACTTATTAGAGCTGTGAAAGAGGAGGTGTACTGAAAAGTAATGAATTAAGTTGCTTTTTTAAAAAATCCTCTATAATAAACTCCCTGTATCGCTGCGTCCAGCTGTCCCTGTGTCCCTGTTTTTTGCTACTGCGCATGTCTGCACTAACGGACAGCTGGATGGGACCAGGGAGCGAGGTGGGCGGGTGCGGGCATGCTCACTGGCAGCGGCAGGAAAAAGACCGGGCTTGGGTCTACTAGTAAATAAAGAAAATTACTTCGTAGATTATTTTGTCAGTGTGTGTCCATTGTAAAAACACCCAGATTTACATTCTGAAATTTTTATAGGTGGTGACACCTTTAGTATTGACAGGTGATCTGTGCTGAATGTTTGTGTGCTCTGTTATCCGAAGCCAGTAAAATTCTGTTGGAACAGAATGCTCTGAGAGGAGAATTCCGCATAGATAGATAGCCTAAGTTGTTTTTTTTATATATATATATATAATTAGATTTTTATTAACAAAAATAATACATAACAGAATATAACAAATCAACATACATAACTAAACAATGAATAAACAAAATAATAAAAACAAAAAACAACAAAATTGAAAACCATCCTCCTCAGAGAGCAATAATTCTTTATACTCATCAGAATTTATAAATTCAAACCATCAGACCATTTTATACGATAGCTCTCCCATCTATCCAACCGTAACGCAATCTGTTCCTCCACATCTTTAAACTGGTTATTAACCCTACCTATCCACCCACCAACAGAAGGAGAATCTGGACGCCTCCAAAATGCTGCAATTATACTCTTAGCAGCTATGAGCAGCTGAGGAATAACTGACTTTTTATAACTGGAAATGGACATGCCAGAACAATGTAATAGAACTTCTAAAGTATCACTCCTAATTTGATATATCTTAAATGTATTTATATACAATAAAATTTCCTCCCAAAAAGATCTTAATCGGGGACAACTACAAAAAATATACACCATAGTACCCTTTTCCCCACACCCCCTCCAACACCTATCTTCAGCTCCAGGAAACATTAAGGCCAACCTAGCAGGAGTCCTGTACCATCTAGATAAGATCTTAAAAAAATAGCCAAAGTTGTGACATTACTGGGAAGGCAGGGCTACATACTGGTTGGAAGGGGTTACATTTTAATTGTGAAGTGTGCAGAGCAGCCATGTCAGTGTTTGGCAAAACTTGGTTCCTTTAGCTCCCAACAAAATTAAATCCTCTTCTTTGCATCTTGAGAGTTCTGCCTGGTTATCGGTGTTTGTTTGCTCATTGCAGATAAAACTGTTTTCTTCTCTTTACTTTTCAGGAGAGTACAGGCTGATTTCGGCTTTACTGCCTAATTTACATACATAATAGCACGGTTTTAGACTTGCTGTGAAAAAAATAAAAAAGGAACCTGGTCAAACTATTAGCAGACTAGCACTATATGCACCCATGTTTATCTTATCGTGTCACATTTCAGTTCAGAAAATGCCTTAACCTTTCCCAGCTTTATCCAAAACTACAAAAATTGATGCTGATTCTCGCAAAAGCTTTGGTTGAGGGAAGATTCCATGCAAATTATTTACAGGAAAACAAGGAAAAGCCAGCACCATCAATGATAAAGCTTCTGCTCTTTTATTGCATAAGGAAATCCTAGCAAATAAAGCAACGTTTCAAGGCTGCACACCTCTTTGTCAAGCTTGCTGGAAATCGAGATACACACTAGGTTTCAATAAACATCATTATATAGTATACATGGTTAGCAGCATCCAATAAGATTTGAATTCATCTGCCCCAATCATAACAGTCCTATGCTGGTGGACCTGATGGGGAACTAATACGCCGCTGCTATGATAGGCTGCAGCGCTGTGAAACCACCCACCTGTTCAGCCCCCCACTGCCTGGCCAGTCGCCGTCCTCCTGGGTCCGCCGGACGTCACAGCGGGTCCCACCCTCCACGCATAGCGTATCTGGTGGGTTCCCCATGTGTAAACAGGCAATGGGCGGAGCCTAAGCTCCGTCCCAGCGTGTCTCGGCGGACTCTGGAGACGTGAGCGGTTCTCAGCCGCTGACGTCACCAGTTGAAAACAGGACAGGCGGCGCCGCCAGCCAATCAGAGCCCAGCCACACACCAGGAGCGTGGCTGTCGCCTGGCAACCATAGTAAACATGTCGCCAGTACGGCGCCACCATTGTACATCAACATTAACAAATATCAGTAGGCATTCCACCCAACTATCATCATAAGATCGCAGACTACAAATCCTCTCTGGAACAGAGAGAAAGCACCAGTACAGGAAAAGAGCAGCAGGGGGGGAAGAAAAAAAAAAAGGAGAGAGGGGGAAAGAAAAGGAGAAGAGAAATAATAAAGAGGGAAAGAAAGAGGGATGACACATTCTATCGTACTCAAGGAACAGTAAACAGAGTATAATCAGAACGTGTCATATAACTATCTATCAGGACATCATCACATGTTAGCATGACCCTATGACGTCATATTACCAACACTCCACCAGGGTTCCATGTGAGAAGTAAGGCTGGGCACAATGGAGTCCCAAGTTAAGTATACCAGGTTACAAAAAAGGTAATAGATCAAGCTCCCTATTCAATCCTCTTGGCTCCATTGTGCCCAGCCTCTTAATCCAATAAGCCTCCCTCCAAAGCAGCTTCTTAATGCGATTACCTCCTCTCCTAAGAGGTACTATCCTTTCAATGACCATAAATCTAAGCTGGCTAACATGGTGACCCATCTGTGCAAAGTGATATGCTACCGCCTGATCCGTTAGTTTTTCTCTAATTGCATGTTTGTGAGATGATAGGCGTTTTTTAAGTTTTTGTGTAGTCTGACCAATGTATAATAGGCCACATGGGCATTTTAAAGCATAAACTACGTAATCTGAATCACATGTGTAGCTTAGATTTATGGTCATTGAAAGGATAGTACCTCTTAGGAGAGGAGGTGATCGCATTAAGAAGCTGCTTTGGAGGGAGGCTTATTGGATTAAGAGGCTGGGCACAATGGAGCCAAGAGGATTGAATAGGGAGCTTGATCTATTACCTTTTTTGTAACCTGGTATACTTAACTTGGGACTCCATTGTGCCCAGCCTTACTTCTCACATGGAACCCTGGTGGAGTGTTGGTAATATGACGTCATAGGGTCATGCTAACATGTGATGATGTCCTGATAGATAGTTATATGACACGTTCTGATTATACTCTGTTTACTGTTCCTTGAGTACGATAGAATGTGTCATCCCTCTTTCTTTCCCTCTTTATTATTTCTCTTCTCCTTTTCTTTCCCCCTCTCTCCTTTTCTTTTTTCTTTTTCCCCCCTTATTGTTCCCCCCTCCTTTTTCTTCCCCCCCTGCTGCTCTTTTCCTGTACTGGTGCTTTCTCTCTGTTCCAGAGAGGATTTGTAGTCTGCGATCTTATGATGATAGTTGGGTGGAATGCCTACTGATATTTGTTAATGTTGATGTACAATGGTGGCGCCGTACTGGCGACATGTTTACTATGGTTGCCAGGCGACAGCCACGCTCCTGGTGTGTGGCTGGGCTCTGATTGGCTGGCGGCGCCGCCTGTCCTGTTTTCAACTGGTGACGTCAGCGGCTGAGAGCCGCTCACGTCTCCATAGAGTCCGCCGAGACACGCTGGGACGGAGCTTAGGCTCCGCCCATTGCGTGTTTACACATGGGGAACCCACCAGATACGCTATGCGTGGAGGGTGGGACCCGCTGTGACGTCCGGCGGACCCAGGAGAACGGCGACTGGCCAGGCAGTGGGGGGCTGAACAGGTGGGTGGTTTCACAGAGCTGCAGCCTATCATAGCAGCGGCGTATTAGTTCCCCATCAGGTCCACCAGCATAGGACTGTTATGATTGGGGCAGATGAATTCAAATCTTATTGGATGCTGCTAACCATGCATACTATATAATGATGTTTATTGAAACCTAGTGTGTATCTCGATTTCCAGCAAGCTTGACAAAGAGGTGTGCAGCCTTGAAACGTTGCTTTATTTGCTGGGATTTCCTTATGCAATAAAAGAGCAGAAGCTTTATCATTGATGGTGCTGGCTTTTCCTTGTTTTCCTGCTGATCGTTCCAGAGGGCTGCTGGACTACTAGCCGGGCACATCTAAGTGAATAATCCATAGAGGGTGCTACTACACTACTACTCACATGCAAATTATTTACAAAATATTTGTTGTTTCTCAGAAAAACCCAATCACTTCACCAAGGAGCTTTCTGACATCAAGACTGAGGAAGGAGAAGAAGCTGCATTTACCTGTGAGACAGAGAAAAGACCCACCACCGTAAAATGGAGGAAAGGCATCACTGAACTCAAGCCTTCCAAGAAATATGACATCACACAGAAAGGCAATGTCCTAAGTCTGACCGTGAATGACCTGGAGAAGAGTGACAGTGACACCTACATATGTGATATTGGCGATGCACAGAGTAAGGCTTCACTCTCCGTAAAAGGTATGGAGGCCAACTTATGCCAGTCTTGTAACCCTCGCATTAATTTCTATTGTCATTTTATACAGCACAATTTTTATAAGATTGTCTAGTAACCTTAAAGAGGAACCCTAACTCAAGATTGAACTTCATTCCAATCAGTAGCTGATACCCTTTTTCCCACAAGAAATCTTCACCTTTTCTCCAATAGATCGTCAGGGGGGTCTGTATGGCTGATATTGTGGTGAAACCCCTCCCACAGTGTGATGTCATGACTATGGCCCTGACATTTTGTTGGCTGTGAACCTCGTTGCATTGTGGGACATAATAGCTTTTTCCAACTGCCAAGCAAGCAGTATCTCCCTCTGTGCATAGAACTCTCAGTAACGAACATTCCATACAGATCACCATGCATGACTGAAGAGGTTACCCCCCCCATGATAAATTTCAGAATGTAAATGAGGGAGAGGAAAGATTTTACAATGGGCAAACGCTGACTAAATAATCTGTAAGTTAATATTGTAAAAAATAAGCAAATTTTATTCATGATGTTATTTTCACTACGGTTTAAGTAATTTGTGTAGATGACTATCCTACTGTAGGCGAAGGAATGCATTTTAAATTATACAATTTTTCACAATAGCCTTAAGATCGGCCTCCCAATTTTTAATGAATATAATTATTCGACTTCAGAACTGTATTGCACATCTGTACTTTTTGAAATACAAATATTGTGAGGACCCGACTGGCTTGATCCTGTATCTCATGTCTGTCATGAAATTGGGAGCTTCTTTCCTAACACAAAGCTTTATCTGACCAGTGACCATGCCACTTTCTCCCCCTGCTGAGATTAGCTCTTTGTAGCCAGCACTGCAGCTTCACTTCCTTCCTGCTTAGTGAGGAAAAAAAACCTTTAACCCCTGAGTCCCACCTCCTCCCCAGTGTGCTTATAGAATCTTATTTGCTGTGTTGTCTTCTACGTATTGTTCGCATGTAGCTCAGTCACACTGCTTTGAAGCAGCACTACTTATGGAAAAAAATTAATACATTCCAGATGTTGCAGGCATTTTAGCTGCCTTTTTCAAAGTTCTTTTTTCAGCTGGAATAAAAATGTCTCTTTAGTGACATATTACTATATTAAAGTATTTACTATAAAAGTTTTCAGGTTTTACATATTTGAATGAGATGTGCGTTATACAAAATTCAGAGACCCTTATTCAATTCACTTTTTCTCTTCCATTTTCTTCTTCGTGATCTTTTCACACCTTATGCATAAAATGCCTATTAAGCCTCCGGCAAGCAAGAAAATACTTTTGACAGCACTTTTTCACCTACTTTTTGGTACTTTTTGAATTGCAGAGTGCTGAAGAGTTATTTAAAACAGAGGATGAAAAATGATCTCCAAAGGAGAATATTTTTTCACTTAACCACATAAGGACCGCAGGATTTTCATATGATCTGTGCTGGGTGGGCTCTTCAGCCCACAGCACAGATCAGGTTTTAGTCAGGGCGATCAGACTTCCCCCCTTTTTTCCCCACTAGGGGGATGTCCTGCTGGGGGGGGGGGGGGTCTGATCGGCACTGGCTATCTGTGTTTAGCGGGGGGGGGGCTCCTCAAAGCCCCCTCCGCAGCGCTATTCCCCCCTCCCTCTCCTTCCCTCCCTCTCCTTCCCTCTATGGGCGGTACAGGACGGCGATCCATCCTGTACCGCCTCCGATAGGCTTCAGCCTATCAGACGGCGGCGATCCCCGGCCAATCAATGGCCTGGGATCGCCGATCTCCTTTACGGCGCTGCTGTGACAGCAGCGCCATACGCTGTAAACACCGGGGATTTTTTTCCCCGGGTGTTTACATTTCGCCTGCGAGCCGCGATCGGAGGCTCGCAGGCTGTTCAAGGAGACTTCCTCCGTGAACTGACATGGAACGGCCGCTCGAACGAGCAGCCGTTTCCATGGAAACACCACTGCCACCAGCTGCCGTTGGCTGGTCGTTAAGTGGTTAATGTAATGTGTGTTTATTAAAGGGACCCCGAGCAGTGGCAGAAATGAAGAGTAAAAATCCGCGTATGCGCAGACCTGTCACGTGGCGGCCGGCGTGATGATGCCATGCGTCTTTAACCAGGAAGAGCCGGCCCGACACCCGGCCCAGGTGTAGCCTGTAACGGGGGTCGGCGCAGGCTGAAGGAGAGGAGCCAGCAGGACGCCGGGGGACCTCACCACCTACGGTGAGATAGACGAAGCCCCAGGTAAGTGTACTCTTTTCATTTCTGCCACTGCTCGGGGTCCCTTTAAGTTTAGCTTTTAATACTGTATATTCTGGTGTATAAGACGACTGGGCGTCAAAGACAACCCCCCAACTTTTCCAGTTAAAATCTAGAGTTTGGGATCTACTTGCCGTATAAGACTACCCATCTTACAACGCACACCAAATAAAAATTAAAAAAATCATATACTGCTGCTATGTATGAACAGTTACTGGTGCTGTGCTGTATGTGGTACCCAGTATATAACAGTAATAGCCGATTCACTAGTTGGATTGGTCAACTCTCCCTTTCCCTAAGTGGATTGGTCAACTCTCCTTGTCTACCTGTTTATCAGAGTGGTATGGAAGAATAAATCACGCTGTGTCAATAAAACACTCCTCTTTCATCCTTCTGGCCCACCCTTGTATCCAATTCACCTCCTTCTCTGCCTCTCATATCCCAGATGTGCACCTGCACCGCTTCACTACAGTCCTCAGCAGCGAGATCTGAGAGGTGATAACAGGATAGGGCGTATCACCCACTCAGCATCAATGACACCCGGCGTATAAGACAACCCCTGACTTTTCAGAAGATTTTCAAGGGTTAAAAAGTAGTTTTATATGCCAGAATATACAGTATTTAAAAATTTACAGGTTAAGAAGTATATAATATATATATTAAAAAAAAGCTAATTTTTGGAATTCCACCTTCTGGTTTAGCTCGAATGTTTGGCATCTAGACCAGATTGTTCTCTTCCTTTGTTTAACTAGGCAAAAATAAGTCCACAGTTTTAAAAGAATAGTTAACAATCTGACACTAAAGGTGGCCACACATCTCTCGATCTGCCACTGGGTCAACCATCAGATAGATCCCTCTCTGACCAAACCTGATCATAGAAGAATATATTGCTTGCCCACACACTATTGGAAACTGTCCTAGCCACAGCCCTCCTCCCCCTTCCTCAGGCCCGTGGTGAATGTTGCACGTTAACCTTTCACACCAGCGTGATTCCTCATGTCCTCCTGTGTCGGCATCTTTTTAAATTGCCACTGTGAGGGCCTGCACCATGTGACACTCTTGCATGTTGTGACGTCATTACATGCGGCAGTGTTTCATGGCGCAGGTGCTTGCGGTGGCAATTCAAAAAGATGCCAGACACCAGAGGAGGTGAGGATTCATGTTGGAGGAGGCAACATCCACCACAGGCCCAGGGGATACAAATTCACTTTGGGGGAGACCGGCCAAGGGTCTTTCTTTTATTGGGGAATGAAAAGCTGTGACTACCACACTCCTGAACAAGCCCTTTCAACCAACATTCTCCAGAATGCCAGATCAATCCTTTTGACCAATTTCAGCCAGAAACTGATCAAAACCATTGATCGCATGGCCATGATGTGACATCACTTTCTGCCAGATTCGATCATTATAATCTAATCGGCCAGTTACCAATGCCAAAAACCAAGCAATACATAGACACCCTTAGTCAGAAGATTTGGCCTTTATAATGTTGGGCACCAGAACTTAATGTAAAGTATAAACTCAGTGTAAACAACCATTCAATTTAATTATCTGTAAAGAAACATTTTGAAAAATGTTGTCTTTTTTTTATCAAGGTAAGAAAGGGAAATACTGGCTACAGCTTTTGTTCGCTGTAACATGTTTTACCACTTTCTAGTGGTGGGAAAGAGAAAGCCTACCCTCTATATTTTTATGGCACATTAACTTTGTCCACAGAGTTCATTGCAAATTTGAATCATGAGAGCTATTTATAATCATACCAGTACCAAAAGTTTAAATATTAGATGAGTTGGATTTGTAGTAATTAGCCTGTAAATTAATTCTCAAATGTTGAACCTAAATTTTTACTAACCTACACATTTTCATTAGATCATTAATGCGAAATTTGGTGTGGCTTATAAATGTATTGTACGTGCTGGCTTGCTTGCTGTAGTCTGTTTGTAACTTGTTTATAATCATAGCTTAAAATCTAGAAAAGAACATTGTCTCGTAGAGTAATTACTGAAGAACTCTGAAGACTACTGAATGGGTTAAATAAGCCACTAGACCACCAGTCCTACCCCATCCTGGATTCCCATTTTTGAACTCTCTATGTGTATTCATTTTAGGCAAAAAAATTCTTATAGTAGAAGATCTTGAAGATGCTGAAGTTTATGAAGGGGAAACTGCAAATTTTACATGTAGAATTTCTCCAGCAAATTATGGGAAAGTTTATTGGTTCCTGGACAAAACCCCTCTACATACAAATGAAGTCAATGAAGTTCAATCACTACCAGGAGGCTATCACACCCTGTCGCTCAAACAGCTTAGAGTCAAAGATTCCGGCATGGTCACGTTTGAAGCTGGTGATCAAAAAACAACTGTAAAATTATTAGTTAAAGGTAACAATGGATTTGTGCATGGTGTAGATTAAAATAATAGTAGAAGATGAGCGAAACTTCAAATGATTAAAATGGTGTAATTTCACCAGTTGTGTTTGCAAACGTCAATTTGTTTAAAACTAACGACACAGAAATATGAGAATTAACCTTTATATAACAATATTTCATGTGTCATTTTCAAATATTTTTTGTAAAAACAATTGGCTATGCTGCTTACCAGAACTATAAGCAATGGGCCAAATTCATGATATAGTTTTTATTTGTTTTGCACAAAGTCCTTTTTTTGGAAGACTGAAGAAAGAAAAGTTTACGTCTGAAAGTCTTCCACTTTTCAGAGCTAAAACTATTTAAATATATTTGCCATCTTAAATGTTATCTAAGTAAAAAAATGTGGCATCATGAAATATCGTAAAATGTAACATTTGTTGCATCTCCAGAAAAGTTTGCTTAGGAAACAGAAAAAAAAAATTTCAATGTCCTGTTATTCTAGAGAAACCTTCTCTCACCAACTTGGAGGTGTCCCTCGGGGAAAGTGCTACTATTGTTTGCCAAACCACAAAACCAAGTGAACCCGTTTCTTGGTATAAAGATGGCAAAGTGGTTAGAAACTCTTCAAAGTATCAAATAAGTATAAATGGATGTGAGAACAAACTGATCATACGTGACGTGACTGACAAAGACAGAGGCACGTACATCTGTGAATATGGGACTTGGAAGAGTAGTACAGTTCTTGATGTTAAGGGTAAGGCAAGACCAACAAGAGTGCTTAAAACGTAATCTAGAACTAATTCAAGATCCCTGTGGGAACTCAGCAGATTATTGCAACTGTGAATGCATCAAACAAGATTCTGAAATACCTCTAGAATCATAAATAAAATATTTTTTTTGTCTGAATTTGTTGCTGGATTTCAGTTCCCGATGTTCATACAGTCATGGATATATGCTTTCTTTTTTTTTTACTTCTGACCAACCTTTGGAACAACCGAATGAGCAAAGAATATAAGCAAAAAGTTCATAATGCATAATTATAAGCAAGAAGCATATAATAAATCAACTTTTTTTTTTTTTAAATTTGTTCCTCCGTAGGAAGAAGACATTTTCTGTGGTCACTTCATTCTAATGCTGTTTTAATAACCTGTTTTTAAAATTAAAATTGAATTACAGTTTTGATGAATTCTTTACTCCTTTCTATTACTGGACATTATAGGAGATTCCAGGAAATATTTGATGATCTCATTTTTCTTTCCAAGAAATGTTCACACTCATGTTGCATTTTCTGTTAAGTTCTTACTTGACATTGCTATAACACACATTGATATGATGTGATGTGTGGTCACTTCGAAGACAGAAACCCGAACTGCCAAACTAATCTTATGCCACAGAAACTACACGTCTCTAGCGAATGCACTCATCACCCGTAACTCCCTTATCTATTCATCACCATTTACCAGCTTTTATTAATTTTTGTGTGCATGAAACTCTTGAGAAAAATTAAAGGTGCTTTTAACTTTTGGTAAATGGACTAGGCTGCAAACCTTGTGTTGTGTAAATGCGTTTATTAGTACCTGGTAGCGACAAAATGGTATTTTGAATGTTATACCGTAATTTGAATAATACAAATATTGGGAAAACCTTCATACTGTTGCTATGAATCGGTTGTCACATACACCTTTCACGCCCCTAGGATAAAGATGTATTTTGAACTCAAAACAGGTCACCCCTGGAACAAATTTGTAAACAATAGGGAGGAGCTTGAATTTTTGGCAGTTATTTTCTTTTTTACATTGAAATTTGCATTTAAGCTTCAAAATTATAATCAAATTTTTGCAATGTACACATTTTTGTGAGACTCTGATTTTTTTTTAAAATTGGAATTTCTCATGCCCTTTTACTTCAGTCTACTGGAATGGGGGTCAGGGCTTAGTGTATTTCTGCAAGAATGCCCATACATTTTTTGCATATATACAGTATATATATACTGATTTGACTTTTTGCAGATATTCTCCATTCTCCAGCCATATATTTTTGCATATATTCTCATTTGTGTGATAATGTGACATTTTCATAAAAATTATGGCGAAACTAAACTCGCCCATCACTAGTAAACAATTAAATGTTGAAAATTACAGTCATGGCCGAAATTGTTGGCACCTCAGAATGTTTTTCTGAAAATCAAGTATTTCTCACAGAAAAGTATTGCAGTAACACATGCTTTGCTATACACACGTTTCTTCCCTGTGTGTGTATTGGAACAAAACAAACAAAGGATGGCAAAAAAGCAAATTGGACATAATGCCACACAAAACTCCAAAAATGGGCTGGATGAAATTATTGGCACACTTTCAAAATTGTGGATAAATAAGATTGTTTCAAGCATGTGATGCTCATTTAAACTCACCTGGGGCAAGTAACAGGTGTGGTCAATTTAGAAATCACACCTGAAAGCAGAAAAAAAAGAGAGAAGTCTTAGTGTGTGCCACACTAGGCATGGACAACAGAGAGAGGAGAGAGAACTGTCTGAGGACTTGAGGACCAAAATTGTGGAAAAATATCAACAATATCAAGATTGTAAGCCTTCGGCAAAGTCCTCCTTCTTGTGTCTCCTAACTGTTCATGCGCCTCCATTACCGTACACCCATCCCTATGGATCTGAGTGAACTCGACTTGCCTAATCTCCATGCTCCCATCTAGTGACTAAGCATTACCTTGTACACATACTGTGCCATGTGATCTGGTTTGCATGTATTCCTGTATTGTCTTATTGCTGTATGTCACCCCAAAATATTGTATGTATCCCTATTTATTGTCCAGCGCTGCGTAATATGTTTGCGCTTTATAAATACAATAAATAAATAAAATAAATAAGTTTACAAGTCTATCTCCAGAGATCTATATTTGCCTTTGTCCACAGTGCGCAACATTATCAAGAAGTTTGCAGACAGAGGAACTGTAGCTTATCTCACTGGACGTGAATATAAGAGAAAAATTGATGAAAGGTTACAACGCAGGATAGTCCGGATGGTGGCTAAGCAGCCCCAAACAAGTTCCAAAGAAATTCAAGCTGTCCTGCAGGCTCAGAGGGCATCAGTGTCAGTGCGAACTATCCGTCAACATTTAAATGAAATGAAATGCTGTGGCAGGAGACCCAGGAGGACCCCACTGATGACCCAGATGTAAAAAGCTACTTTGACAAAATGTACTTGAGTAAGCCAAAATCCTTCTGGGAAAATGTCTTGTGGACAGATGAGACCAAGATAGAGCTTTTTGGTAAAGCACATCATTTTACTGTTTACCAAAAACATAGTGAGGCCTACAAAGAAAAGAGCGCAGTACCTACAGTGAAATATGGTGGAGGTTCAATGATCTTTTGTGGTTGTTTTGCTGTATCTGGTACTGGGTGCCTTGAATGTGCGCAAGGCATCATGAAATCTGAAGATTACCAAAGGATTTTTTGTCGCACTGTAGAGCCCAGTGTCAGAAAGCTGGGTTTGCGTCTAAGATCTTCTGTCTTCCAGCAGGACAATGATCACAAACATATGTCAAAAAACACCTAGGAATGGATGTGTAATGATCCGCTCAGCTGTCTGCACAGGCAGACAGCTGTTTGACCATTCTTAAGTCTGTGGGCTACAGGTCTCTGGAAAAGAGACCTGTCTTCACTTTGCAAGTTTCAGACCTGCTCTGCTGCTGAGGGATTTGCATACGCTTGTCATGCAAATTGCCTAGTTGCCTCCTTTGAAGGCTTGCAGTATAAATACCATGTGATCCCACAATCCTTTGCTGGTCATGAAGGTGTGTTCCTGCAAACACTCCTAGAGTGTCAGCATTGCTGTTGTTTGCTAAGATTATCTTAGAGTAATTCCTGGGGACTGCACTAGGCAGTCCTTCTAGTACAGTCAGGTTGTATTATCTGTATTGCCTGTCTTGTCTTGTCCTTGCGATTGCACTGTCGCCAGCGGTTGACGATGGTGAATCGTTTGGTCCAGTACCTGGATCGCACTTGCCCTAGCAGTAGTGGCAGTGGATCTCTCTAGTCTATGTCTTGGAGTTTACCGTAGCTGCGGTTGCTACTGGTTACTCCTTCTGTCTGTCTTGCCGTGTGGATCGCACTCGCTCTGGCGGAAAGAGCAGTGGATCCTGCTAGGCCTATTCCTGTACTCGGATCACACTTGCTCTGGTGGAAAAGAGCAGTGGATCCTGCTAGCTCTGTTTCTGTACTTGGATCACACATGCTCTGGTGGAAAAGAGCAATGGATCCTGCTAGCTCTGTTTCTGTACTCGGATCACACTTGCTCTGGTGGAAAAGAGCAGTGGATTCTGCTAGCTCTCTTTCTGTACCTGGATCACACTTGCTCTGGTGGAAAAGAGCAGTGGATCATGTTTGCTCTGTTTCTCTACTTGGTTCACACTCGCTCTAGCGGAAAGAGCAGTGGATCCTTCCTGTCCTATCCCTGAACCCGGATCGCACTCGCTCTGGCGGAAGAGCGGTGGATCTTATCTGCCCTCTTCCTGTTTTCCATTCGTCTGTCTGGAGCTAACGCTTGCGGTTGCCTGAGGTGAGGCAGCCGTTTAGCAAGCGTTCCTGTTTTGTTTATTGGAGTTCCTTGGTTAGTTAGGGTGGCACGCTTATCACTGGGCGCCTAATGCGTGGTGATCGTGCTAAAACGCATTTGCTGTTGCGAATGAGTGCGGTGTTCGCGTTTAGTTAGCGTTTGTTATTTTTCTTATTGTTCTTGTTTGCTGTGCCTTTTGCTACTCTCGTGCTCTGTCCTGCTCGGTCTTGTGTCACTTCTGGCAATCGCCTCTCTTGCGATTGCGTTCCCACTTTGGTTCTGTTGTTGTGTGTTCACCGTCGCTGGGTGGCGACTAGATTGGTGGACGCGCATTTATTCTGTCTCTGTGCTCTCTCTCTTTAAGGGCTTTCTTGCTCTGCATTGCTTCCCCACGTACAATTCCTATCTGGCATCTGTGGCAGTACAGAGGGGTTGTTCCTCTGTTCTTCACAGCTCCATCTGCCAGCAGGAATTCCCCTCTACAGGTGCATTGCACCGCAGCTGGGTTCTCTCAGATTATATGCTTGTGGATGATTTCCACAGTGTCAGTGCGCATCCTGTGCGCTGACCTCGGAAATAATTCCACAATCGTTACAGGATGGCAACAAAGTGCTGGAGAGTTCTGAAGTGGCCAGCAATGAGTCCAGATCTAAATCCCATTGAACGCCTGAAGGGAGATCTTAAAATTGCTGTTGGGAAAAGTCGTCCTTCCAATAAGAGAGACCTGGAGTAGTTTGCAAAGCAAGAGTGGTCCAAGATTCCGGATGAGAGGTGTAAAAAGCTTAGTGATGGTTATAGGAAGCGACTGCTTTCAGTTATTTTTTTCCAAAGGGTGTGCAACCAAATATTAAGTTAAGGTCCCAATAATTTTTGTTCAGCCCATTTTTGGGAGTTTTGTGTGTCATTATGTCCAATTTTCTTTTTTCCCTCCCTTTTTTGTCTTGTTCCAATACACACAAAGGGAAGAAACCTGTGTAAGCCAAAATATGTGTAAACCAAAATATGTCTACAGAAAAACATGTGTTACTGCAATACTTTTCTGTGAGGAATACTTGATTTTTTGGAAACACTTTTGGGGTGCCAACAGTTTTGGCCAAGACTATGATCAGTTGACATTGCTTTCATTTTCTAGGGCATTTTCTTTATGTCCTTTATTGAATTTTTGGTGTCTTCCCAGTTAATTAGGAACTAAGAGGGCATCACCTTCAACCGCGACTAAACTCAATTTGAACAATTCAAATTGTAATAGCAATTTTCACCATGTGCTCTATTCACAAAGTGTTTTTACCGCATTTAGTAATGCTGAAAACAGCTGATTTTACCAATCACCTTTCCAAATTACAGTTCACTAAACCTATTACTGCACTGAAAATTAGAGTTCCTAACTAGTAGGGTACATTACCGACTTGTGCGGTAATTGCCTCAAGAAATGTCAAGAAATTGCAATTCACAAAGATTTCCCCTCATGAAGAGATTGACTAGGCCAAAACCTGTCAGTTCTGTCAGATTTCTACTACCTAATGTAAGTGACAGCAGCATAGGAGAAAAGTTTTCATTTTACTCAGGAAAAAATGAACTTCTTTTTTGTTTATGTTTGCACAGTTTTAAAATTTTTCGCCATAGTGCCCCTTTAAGGACCTATATTAACATTAACAGCCTCATTATAGGATACTTTATGACACTTTTTTTAAAAAAAAAAAAAGGTTAATATATAGGTGTTTTTAGAAGTTTACATATTAATTAAGCCTAACATAAAAGGACTCATTTAAATATAATGATTATCAGTTTTGAGGAAACGTTTATACATTAAAAGCTAAATCTTTAATTGTAAGTTTGCCTGGTGACTTGACTGGAAATGTCTTGTTAGCACACTCTCCTCTCTTATTTAAGAAAATGACCTTTTTAAATTTCTTTTTCTCCTGAGTTTTCTCATAGGGATACTTTTTCGTATTGTATTCAAAATAACTTATCAGCACTTTTCAATTGAAAAAAAGGGAGGTGAAAGTACTAGCAACATAATTTTGAGTATTTTCTTGCTTGTGGGTGGTTTAAAAGTCAACTAGGAGAAAATGCAGGAGAAAAAAAAATAATGGGTCAAGTGTCTATAATATGCATTTTAAGCCCCAACCAAGTAAGAAAATACTGAAAATAATTTTCAACTGCTTTTTAATAGTTTTTCAGTTTCAAAGTGCTGAAAAGTTATTTTAAAGAGAAGATGAAAGACGATCTAGGAAAAACTCAGGAGAAAAAGCCAATTGAATAAATGCCTAGAAGTTGGTATGGATAGGTGCTCAGCTTCAGCACGTACAACTGCAGAAAGGATCTTTTAATTTCAAAAGTTCCATTTGGAACAAACTACTTATACATTACAGTAATAAACATGACTTACTGCATATACTCAAATATAAGTCAACCTCATGTATAAGTCAACTCCAATATTCGACCCTCGTAAGCCAGATTTTTTATTGACTCAAGTATAAGTCTACCCAGAAAAGTTAATGGCTGCACTTGGGTGCCAGGAAAAATTAACAACTACTCTTGGGGTGGGAGAATTCAGAGCTGCACTTGGAGACCAGGAGGGGTTAATGACTTCACTGCATACAGTATTGCAGCCATTAACCCCTCCTGTCCCATAAGTGCAGCCAATAACTCCTCCAGGCCCCCAAGTGCAGCAACTATTCACTCCCTCTCCTGCAGCCCAGTATTTCCCTCCTGCCCCTTTCAATGTTAATTGTTGTGGCCAGGACTTTCAGACCTATGTTTTCCTGGCATTTCCTTTATCAAGAAAGTGTCACTTACCACGGGGTAAATTGCTGCAAATGGGAATGCCACTAATAGTACTCATGACTCAGTCTTGCTTGTTACTTTTGTACAAGTCGACTCCTATTCTCTAATTTAGTGAGTCAGACCTAAATTTCTAGACTTATACTCGAGTATTTTATAATTTGCCTTTAGCTGGAGTAGAAAACCCTTAATATCCCGTCTCTTATGAAAGTGTCTTGAGCACATGGGGAAAAAAAACACATCTAAAAGCTTGGTTATGTGACACTTATCAACAAGGAGACAAACAGTAGCATTGAATTTGAATTGTTATTTAAACAAGGACAATCACCCCTTTTTCAAAAATGTCTCTTATAATAACACAATAATTGGAAATGTTCTAAAGAAAGCACCCCTAATGTTCCTTAAACCAGCCTGAATCCAGAGTGAAATGACCAGTACATACAATGCTTTTCCAGTTTTTCCTCTGGATTCTCGTATAACACATTGTACTCTTCCACATTTCAGCGGTGCAAGCTTACTTCAAACGGGAAGTGCAGAGTGCAGAGGCCGAGGAAGGTGCGACAGGAACACTGTTCTGCGAGCTGTCCAGTGAGAAGGCTGAGGTGCTATGGAAGAAAGATGGCAAGCAGCTGATGGCCGGCACCAAGTACGAGATGAAGGCGAAAGACCGAAGAGTGGAATTACAAGTCCACAACGTGGTACAAGAAGATGCTGGAACGTATATTTGTGAGACTGGAGAGCTGAAATCTTCTGCCACTTTGACAGTGAAGGGTGAATATACATTTCTGTTTTATAAACCTTCAAGCTGCTTTCACACTGGCGTGTTGCATTGGTCGATTTTGCCAATACTATGAAAGTCTATGGGGCTTTTCATACCTGGCACGGTGCGATGCACTCTGCCAGAAGTGCCCGATTTGCCGCAAAAGGAACAACGTTTTGCTGGGCAACATGCACGTCGACTTGCTGCGAACCAGAAGTTATGTAAGTCTTTGGCAACGCAGCTTTTTTATTTTATGGCATTTACGTCGTGGCGCACATGCGCAGAAGCATATTTTTTTCAGTACACTTCCGCACAATTCGATTTCCAGCCACAGGAAGTGGGCACTAGACAGCGTCACTTCCTGTATGGCTTGCAGCCAGAAGGTGCATTACCTTGCATTGCCAACGTAATCATCAATGGCTATTTTTAGCGTAGTGGTACCATGTGTTCATAGCACCACAATGCTCTAATACTGCCGGTTAGCAGTGTGAAACCGGCCTTAAAAGAGAACTGTAGTGAGAGGTATATGGAGGCTGCCATAATGATTTCCTTTTAAGCAATACCACTTACCTGGCAGCCCTGCTGAGATATCTGCCTGCAGAATCACACCAGAAACAAGCATGCAGCTAATCTTGTCAGATCTGACAAAATGTCAGAAACACCTGATCTGCTGCATGCTTGTTCAGGGTCTAGGGCAAACAGTATTATAGGCAGATGGTCATCAGGATAGCCAGGCAAATGGTATTGCTTAAAAGGAAATCAATATGGCAGCCTCTATATACCTCTCACTACAGTTCTTCTTTAAGGTTCCCCAGTCATGGGAATGGGAAGTGAATGGAGATTTGTCTTAATAGGTTTCTGCATAGAATTTCAATGGTTTAATTTTATGTGCAGCTGTTCAAGTCTTGTTTAAACGAGGTCTTCGCAATGAGAAGGCCAAAGAAGGCAGCTTGGTAAAACTACACTGTGAGATAAGCAAGTCCGGAGTCCCTGTGAAATGGACTAAAGATGATCAAGTGCTGGTGAGCGGTGAAAAGTACGAAATGAAGCAGCAAGGCACCACAGTGGAGCTTATCATCTTGAAGGCAAAGCCGGAAGACTCTGGTGACTACACTTGTGATACCGGTGACCAGAAAAGCTCATCCCATGTGACTGTTACGGGTAAGAACCATGGCATGCCGTAAAGCTTTTGTGCTTGCTTTATCATTTCTTTTTAGGTCTTAAAATTTGATTCTGTGCTTTCATGGCTCTGAGCCGCCAACATTTTCCAGCCGTGAGCATCCTGACAAGTAGCTCTCCGGTGCTGTTGGCTGCAGTTTTCTCAGAAAGCATGGTTTGTGGTTGTTGCCTCTTGGCTGTAGTAAAATAAAATTTCAGAGCTGTGGCTAAGTGGGTATTGCGTTTGCTTTTAAGGCGCTAGGCTCTCAGCTCCATTTCTTGGCCAGTACTGTGTCGTTATTGTTCTTGTTTAACTGACTTTACCCTAAATTGGCTCTAGACTGTGGTAGGGGACAAGCGTATTGGACTATACTGTAGCAATGACAGGGACATTAGAGCATGAGCTCTTTTGAGGGATTGTTGGTGGATAAAATAATTCAATATTCTACCTAATAAAACCCCTGTCTCTGCGTCCCATTTCTGTGTGTGTCCTTGCATCTGGCCTACTGCACATGTGCCGCAGGGACAGCCGTTGTTTGGACGGGAGCAGGAGCGGGAGCAGGACAGCCAGTGGGCCGGCCGGGCAGACATTTGCGTGGCGTGTGCAGGCGACGGACAGCCATGCACATGCGCGCTGACAGGTGGCAGCAGTGACAGACCTAGAGCCCATTATTAAACGGGCTAAGGGCCCTAGTATGCTATAAAATGCTGTGGAAAATGACAGTTGTATCAAAATGCATGGCGGACTCAAAGCGCCAGAGCTGCAGCCAATAGGACGTGCTCTAAAGCAGTGTTAGGGAGACTTGCCTAGGTATCCTACTGAATAGGTGCTGGCTTACCGAACAGGCAGAGCCGAGATTCGAACCGTCACCTGTGTCAGAGGCAGAGCCCTTAACAATTACACTATCCAGCCACTCTTTTTGTGGCATACGCATGAAGGTTACAGAAAAGTAGATTACAGTAATTACATTTGCTTTACTCTGATTCTTTATTGTGGCTTTGCTGTATGCAATGAACCTGTGCCCAACTGTCTGTGGAGCAAGAAATTGGTCCTACATTGAAAAGTTTTCCTACTCCTTTCCCCTTTACTACATACTCCCATTGACCAACTATCACTAGACTAGACCAATCCTCACTAATTCCATCACCAACGTCACATGACTCGAGATGATAACAGCTAGCCAATGGGAGCAAAACAAGGAGGTAGGAAGGGGCGGGCACAATTTACAATTCGTGATTCTACTTCATAAAGAGTTGCACAGGTTAATGTTGGATTTAACGTGGTATTAAACTCAAATTTCATCTATGCTCTAAAGCATTAAACACAGCATAAGACAGTGCTAAAAACAGCTTTAAGGTACTGAAAGAGTTAAAGCTCTAGCTTTTACCTCATTTAGCTGCTAATTGATAAGCTTGCCTTTGCTGGCCAGCATTATCAGATTGTTTTGGAAGTGTAATAAACTGCGCAAACACAGTAGAAAAGTTACTGCTATATCCAGGGGGAAAGCAGGTAACTTTCTGTCCTTTATTTGATCACAAATTACTAACTTATGAGTCAATCTGATATTTTTCCCTCAGCAGGCAATGATATCAGCTAGCTTCAGTGAGACATAAATATGCATTCAAATAACATCAGAGCAGTCTTATAGTGTTTCATAATATTTGTTTACTGTGTTAGATGCACTAGAGCTTTAATGTAATTTTGAGTGTAATTATTATTATTATTATTATTTAGTATTTATATAGCGCCGACATCTTCTGCAGCGCTGTACAGAGTATATTGTCTTGTCCCTAACTGTCCCTCAGAGGGGCTCACAATCTAATCCCTACCATAGTCTTATGCCTTATGTCTATGTATGTATTGTTTTATTGTATGTATTGTAGTCTAGGGCCAATTTTGGGGGTAGCCAATTAACCTATCTGTATGTTTTTTGGGATGTGGGAAGAAACCGGAGAACCCGGAGGAAACCCACGCAGACACGGGGAGAACATACAAACTCCTTGCAGATGTTGACCTGGCTGGGATTTGAACCTGGGACCCAGCGTTGCAAGACGATAGCGCTAACCACTATGCCACTTTAAGATTTAGAAATCTACAGTTACCTATCATTTCTTTCCTAATCATTGTCCTAGCTCTTCCTGTTCGCTTTAAGCAAGACCTAAAAGACTGTGAAGCTGAAGAGGGTTCTTCAGTCACGTTGTCCTGCGAGATCACAAAGGCCGATGCCAATGTGGTCTGGAAGAAAGGGGTCACAGCTCTTCAAGCCAGTGACAAGTATGAGTTCAGGCAAAAGGAAGCCATAGTAGAGTTAGTCATTCATAATGCAAAAGCAGAGGATTCTGGGAACTACACCTGTGACACTGGAGACCAGCAAAGTTCTGCACGGGTCAAGGTTCGAGGTAAGGCTGCACTTTATGTCACTTTCCTTTCTTTTGCACATTTGAATTTAACATTTTTCATTATTCAAGGGAGGAGGTCATTAGGACCGAAAGGAACTCTTACTAAAAAAGCTATGGTAGATATAAAATTGCTGTTCTAAAGGAGATACAGTATTAGAATTTTTCAGCTTTACATGAGCAATAAAGATCTCCCAGGAAGCATCACTTCTGCTCAATGGGTCACTATGTGCATCATTTTTTATGTCCCTGAAAAGCCAATCATATTATGATATTAAATAATCATAATAGGACCTTCTGCAGATTTGCATGTTAAATCCTTTTAACCACCTTAGCGGTATGGACGAGCTCAGCTCATCCATGACCGCTGTGGTGGATTGCTCAGGCCCTGCTGGGCCGATTTTCACAATTTTTTTTAAAAGACGCAGCTAGCAATTTACTAGCTGCGTGTTTGTACTGATCGCCGCCGCTTGCCGCCTATGTGCCGCTACATGCCACGTTACAGGCCACCCCCCCCCCCCAAGACTCCTTGTGCAGCCTGTCCAATCACCGCCAGGCTGCGCTATGGGGTGGATCGGGACTCCCTCCAACGCGATGACCTGGATGACGTCATCCCAATCGTCGCCATGGCGACGGGGGAAGCCAAACAGGAAATCCCGTTCTGAACGGGATTTCGTGTTTGCTCTGATCACCGGAGGCGCTTGAAAGGGGTAGGGGGATGCCGCTGCACAGCGGCTATCATGTAGCTAGCGCTAGGCTAGCTACATGATTTAAAAAAAAAAAAAAACTGCTGCGCCGCCACCCTGGCAATTTTAATAGAACGCCAGGGTAATTTAAAGCCACACATTTTTTGAAAGCTTATGATGTGGTTAATTTGCATTAATTAGCAATGCACAAAGCTTTGTACATTGCATTTCTGTACATTTTGCAGTTAATCTATTATTATTAATACTTGGCTGGCTGATCCTGTAGTTCTTTCTGCCAAGGGAGTGGGGGATGCTTTCCCAGCGCAGAGCAAATTACCTTACCCCACAGACCTCCTTCTTTTGCTGCTGAGATTCTGTCTTTGTGACTAGCACTGCAGGTGTAATAAAGCATGTATCCTTCCCTAGTGTTTTTTTTTTTTCTAAAAGCCGTGTGTTAGGGTTGTAGCTACAGTTCTGGCCACAAACGGTTATTTTCTAAATAGCACATGGGCAGAACAAGCTCCTTGCTAACAGGCAACAACTGACTGCAGCTCCCTTCTAGCTCAATCCTGACTACATCATATGGTTGGTGAGCGATCAGAAACTTTGTCCAAATTGAAATAAAATTGAAATGTCATCTTTACAAGGAAAGGAGCTTGAAAACCTCTTCATTTTGATGAATATTGTATTGTGGAAAACTAATCCTTTTATTTCTAATTTGTTTTACAATGTTCCACCCAAAGAGCTTCCAGCCCACTTCACCCAGGAGCTCACCCAGCAGAAGGCCAACGAAGGAGAATCTGTCACACTACAGTGTGAACTCAACAAGGCCGAGGCTCATGTAGAGTGGAAGAAGGACAACAAGGCCATCAAGCAAAGCAAAAAGTTCAAGATCCGCCAGGAAGGCTTTACATCTGAGCTAGTCATACGCGATCTGGTGCTGGAGGATGCTGGAAACTATTCTTGTGACTGCGGAGACCGCCAGACGACCGCTACAGTCACTGTAACCGGTAATATGATTTTATCTTTATATCTGTGGAGTTTGAAAGGTAAATCTAAAAAGCATTCCTTGTTAATTGGGGTAAAGGAACTGTATTCTAAAGGTTCAGACTCATCCACTTCCATTTATGACTCTTCCACTTTGCCATTTCTCCTACTTCCTGCTGCCTCTGCCTCGACCTTAGCAGGAGGAAATGAGAGAGAAAGTGGTAAATATCTAACAGGCATTTTAATAAATGGAATTAGATTAATGCCCCAAATCTTTAGCGCTAGGACTTTTCTGTTTTGGGCACATTTCAGGGTCCAATTTATGTTGGACTAAGGTCACTCCTCTTACCTCGGTTGAGATTGCAGCTGTAGTGATGGCCTGAACAGTTCACCACGGAACAGTTCCCGGTGAACTTCCGCGATTCGCCATTCACATTTCATGCAAGCTTTTTTGGTCAAAATATTGCATTTGCATTTAACATCAAAGTCAATGGCCGCCTACTTTAGCGGTTAATAGCAAAGCCCCAGTATATGCTAAAAGAAGCCCCCAGATTTGCAGGGTATGTTAAAGAGGATAATGGGAACAGCTGTCCTTCTTAACGGTCCTTCCTTAGTGGCAGAGCTGCATTGGGGAGCGGCTTGTGGTGGTGGCCAGCAGAGATCTTCAATCAATGTAAGAAGATATTGGCGTGGGTCATTTCCAAGGATATTGACGTGGGAACTTTTTTTTTTAAGGTTATGGTTAATTAAGAACATTAAAGGACCTTTTTCATGGTTGCGTTTTTATTTCAATTTAACCCTTTGTGGAAATGGGTAAGGGGTACTTTGTACCCCTATACTCATTTCACCTGGAGAGGGGGCTGGCATCTGGGGGTCTCTTTCTTAAAGGGAACTCCCAGATGCCACCATGACCCCCCCAGGTGTCGTCGGACCCCACCTCCTCACTTGATCCTCCTCCGCCATGCCACTGTCTGGGATTTGTACACTTTTCACACCTTTTTTTTTTTTTTAAATTGTGGCTGCAGAGATGCCCTTAAAATTTTAGAAATTCACCTTCCCATTAAAATTTGTGGAGCTTGCTGGGAACAGTTGGTTCACAATTTTCACGGTAAGTTTGTGAACGCAAAATTTAATGTTCAGCCATCACTGTGCAGCTGGTCTAATCAATCTAGCCCAGCTTCATTCTACTGTATAACCATCCTATCTTTAACATAATAACCTCCTTCAGGGGTACACTGTCAGATATCATTGATGTGTTCCCTTCCGCCGTACATGTTATAAAATCTTATGTCTGTTTTATTTTCCCCGCCAGTCTAGCTGTAGACTTATAGAGAAACATTATCAGGTAACAGGTCAAAAGGTAATATTTTGTCTGCTCCCACCCAATATGAATCTTCATCAGGTTGTACTTCAGTTGAGCTCTTTACACAAATCCCAGCCTTCATGTTTAGCACACAGTATGCAATTCCCAATTGACGGGAATCAGACAATTATTTCCAACATGTCTGATCCACTCTCGATCAATAACCGGAACAATTTTCTAAAGTTATCATGGGAAAACCACTCCCATTATCGATTGGGAGCAGTTTGGAAATGTATACTCGGTACAACTTCCCGTCAGATTACCCTTCAATCGGATGGGAAATTGAACCGTGTGTACCCAGCATTACATCTGTGAGATACTTCTCCACGTTATCAATGCTGAAAAAAGAATGTTTGACTTTTATAACCTGAAATTTCTGGAAGTAGTGCTCAAATGAAAGTTTCACAAATTTGCAGAACTATGGTTGGATGATTGAAAATTATATTGACATGTATTACATAACATTTACTAAGAAAATTTAGAAAAAGCAGAACGGAAGTTTAACAGGAAGTTTTTATTTTGTTATGTCAGAAACTTACTTTTTCATGTATATTATAGTTTTAAATTGGTTGTCTGAAAAGGAGACTTTTTCTCCTGTTGGTGAACATTTTTACTTTAGTTTCCATTTTAATAAGAACATTTTACATTTTACAAAATTGTTTACTGTTTAAAATAAAGGCTACCAAAGGTAGCTACTAAATAATTCCAAGGTCCAAAAATCCTAAACAATTAGGATATTTTCAACATAGTATTTAGAAAGGCAACTACGCTATTTTCACACGTATCTTTGCATTACAATTGCTAAAATGTAAATATAAACCATTTATTTATTTTTTAATTATTTAATCTGTCAATCAAATACGTCTTTAAGGGTTCATGAAATCTAGCAAAGAAAAAATTGTAGACAATTTTAAGAGATTGATTTAAAGGGTTATGATGAAATTTAGAGATGTTATTTAATACTTGGGGGACTTATTCTTTAAACTATGGGCTGGTATGAGGATTTTCACTGCAAATTTAGATTTTTAGGAAAACCACCAACTGTTTTAGTACTAAGCTGAGCTTTAAAAAAAGGAAAATTACTTTGAACATAATAAGTAAGTTTATGTATATGAAATTGCTCCCATTGCCCCAAAGGTGAGCAAGAAAAAAAATAAGGAAACCCTTTCTTTATTTGAGCATATCGTTAATTGTATTTTTCTATTCAATGAAAAAATTTTAAGGGAAAAAAAGCATTTGAATTCTGTACTGTTTTAAAGGGGTGTTTTTAATCATTTCTTCACTACCTCCTGGTTTTTTTATCACATTTGCAGAAACACAAATCACCCTAATTTTTTTACTGAATTTTCTACGTAAATTACTATTAGGTTGGCTTTTACTAGTTAGTTTTGGGGCTTAGATAAATCCTTACTTTTTGACCAAGTCTTTTTCTATCGACGGCAAAACAAAGAACATACTGAATTTATTTTGCAATCTTCAGCTTTACCCCCACAATTCAAAGAAGAGCTAAAGAGTGAGAAGGCAACAGAAGGTGAAAAGGCTGTTCTTCGCTGTGAGTTGACAAAACCATCCACCAGCATAGAATGGAGAAAAGAAAATCAAATACTCAAGGCTGGTACCAAATATACCATGAGACAGGAAGGTCTCTTTGCTGAAATAATCATTAACAATCTTGAGGAGAATGACGCCGGTCATTATACATGCGTTTGTGGAGAACAGCAAAGCACAGCCATTCTTACTGTGAATGGTAAAATATTTGAGATAATATCTATATACTTTTTAATTTCTAACCTCTTGATTTACCTGTTTTTCGACAGTAATCATTTGTGGTTCGGATCTTAACAGTTTTAATAAAAGGTTGTGTCATATATATGGCTGGCATTAATGGCATAACTAAGAAACTGAATAAATACTGCGACACATTAATGGCACTACTGAGGAACTAAGTAAATACTGTGACTTGTTGCACGGTAACCTGATAGTGTGGCTTTTGCATTGTCTTCTTATTAACCGTTAGAATATCTTCTTCAGAAACAAAAGACTAAACTTTGCGTCAATATATTACCCATCTCTTGAGGTCCGTTTAAACATTTTGGAAATTAAGGTCCCTAACAAACTACTTTAAAAAAATAATTGTTTGAGTTTCTTCCAAAAAACCTTGCAAATATTTTACCTTTGCTTTTTGTAACTTTTACATGTATTAGCTCTTCCAATATACTTTAAAGAAAAACTACTCAATACAGAATCTACGGAAGGAGAAAATGTCACTCTTCGTTGTGAGCTTACAAAACCAGCTGCCACTATTGAGTGGCGAAAAGGAAACACGACCTTGCGACAAAGTGAAAAGTATAAGATGGAGTTAGTAGGTTCAGTGGCTGAGCTGGTTATTCAGAATATTGACTTGAAAGATGGAGGAAATTATACCTGCTTATGCGGTGAGCAGGAAACCACAGCAAACCTGAAAGTCAAGGGTAAATCTTTTTATTTTTTCAAGTTTTTTTTTTTCTTTTAATAAAAAATGTGGGTAGTAATTATTAAACATACCTGGCTTTTGAAATACATTAGTATTCAGCATATAGGCGGTCCATAATTCATTTGATGTCTACTCTGCCATATTTAGTCCAGCCAGTGCTTTTCAAAGAAGACTTGAAAAATGAAGAAGGAATGGAGGGATCTTCAGTGACGTTGCGTGGAGAGCTAACCAAGCTTCCAACTCTTGTTGAGTGGAGAAAAGGACAAAAAGTTCTCAGGCCAAGTCAGAAGTATGAAATGCGACAGGACAAAGAAGTGGTTGAGTTATTGGTTCGGAATCTGGATCTTGAAGACATGGGGGATTACACTTGTGTGTGCGATGAGGCACAGTCCACTGCTGTTCTAATTGTGAATGGTAACCATTTCACCGTTCTTATCTTTTGGCCTCTTCTGTCTTCTTTCCTTACACCAAATTGTTAGGCTTGTTGTATATATTGTTTGTAATTCCCTTTAATCCTTGAATTGATGTTGTTACCTGTCTGGCTGGATAGTGTGCTGGCTCTGCCTCTGACACAGGAGACCAGGGCTCGAATCTTGGCTCTCCCGATTCAGTAGGCCTGCACCTAATCAGTAAGGTGTCATCGGGCAAGACTCCCTAACACTGTTACTGCCTACTGAGTGTGCCCTAGTGGCTGCAGCTCAAGCGCTGTTAGTCTGCCAGGAGAAAAGCACAATTTAAATGTTGTGCTTTTTCTTGTCTTGTGTGACTGCTGGCATCTGTGTTTACTTCAGACCATTAACACTAGAATAGTCCACAGTCAGTGTGTGTGTATTACTGTAATGTTCCACATTAGCTTCCTGGCTTACAGATTTTGTCATTTTTTTTTACAATAAAATGTTGAATTAATGAAATAATTATTAATAATAATAATAATAATAATAATAACATATGTAACAAATACAGCAGCATACATTTTGTATACTTAAATATTAAAATACAACTATGCATGTAAAATTGTCCTGTTACGTTAGCTTATTTAATACTGTAATCTATTAGTCATTATTATTCTAACCCATGTCATTCACATAATTTTTACATATTATTCAACACCATGCATAATAAACCTCATCTAAACTCAAAGCTTAAAGATAAAGCGGGGGGGGGGGGGGGGGTAGATATAGAACAAGCGGGGGGGGGGAGATATAGAACAACTGTCAGCTTAGTACTGCAGTGTGTGTTCGTATTGTGAGAATATTTCTTCTCACTTTACTCTTTGGTGGCACCATTTAGTGGTACAGGAAGTAAATGAAATCCCCCCTCCCCCCCATGGCAACAATTGCAGTAAACACATGAGGTTTATTTCTTCACTTATCCTGTTCCTAGGGGTAGAATACTTTTCATTGTTGTCTTTGTCCCTCTTGAGAAAAATTTCCCATTTTCCTGTTCTTGTGCCACCATTGAGAGCAACATTTGTGTCTCTCTGAAAATAAGTACTGTAATACCAATTTTGAACCAGGCAGATGTTTGAACCCTCCCCACCCCACCAGCAAACATAAAAAAACAAAAAATAACTAAAAACATTTAGGTTTGTTTAGGCTATAAATAACAAAGGAATGTAAACTTGTGTTTACAGGGATATGTAATGCGTCTTACTTACATTTTTTGTTTCAATCATTTTTATTGAATTACTTACATTTTTAAATGTTACTTACCTGGCTTTTGTGCTCATACTCTGCTTCTAATAATTTGTGAGTCACTAATCTAGTTAAAACCAGGTGTTCCAACTTCAATCTGATTCAACCGGCTGCCTGTGCCAGGTCAGTTGGCTGCATGCTTTTTTCAGACCAGTGACCCAAAAAATATACAATTCAAAAGATCAAGTGGCAACTGACCCTTTTTGAAGGAAGGTTAAAAAAAAGCCAGCCTCAATATTTTCCATGCTGTAGATTCCATCTAGTGCTAAATATCTCAGAATATAGTTACTACTAAACACAATTTAAATGGAGCCAATGTTAAAGTCGGAACATTTGTAAATGACATTTGTTGTTGGATATTTTATTGATTTTGCACATTTTCGCTGTAAAGTTAAGTTCAACTTGTCTTTGAAAATTAACAAATGGGAATGCTAAATGTAATGTGTATATATTGTTTTATGTTTGGAGCCAGCATGTTTATATATTGATTTACACTTTATCTAGCATTGCCTGTACATTTTAAACATGGTCTCAAAGACGAGGGGGTGACAGAACGTGACAAAGTGGTCTTACACTGCGAGCTTAGCAAACCCAATGCACCTGTGCAATGGCTAAAAGAGAAGAAAGTTCTTCACCAATCTGAAAAACACATTCTAAGACAAGACGGCTTAGTGGCGGAGCTTGTTATTTCAGCTGTGGATGAAAATGATGCCGGATTGTACAGCTGTGTGTGTGGAGACCAAGAAACGTCTGCATCTATAACTGTTAAAGGTAAAAAAAAAAATCAAGCAAACAAGGAAAACCTGTATAAAGTTTCTCACATGGACAACAACTTGGTGGCCAAGTGGTTAGGACTCTCATCTTAAGGCATTAGAGACCCAGATTTTTAACTTAACTGTGACACTATCTACAATGGATTTTAAATGTTCTCCCCTTGTTTACATGGTTTTTCTTCTGAGTGCTCCAGTTTCTACCACTTTCCAAAAGCATATCGATAGGTTAACTGATTTCTCTAAAAAATGGACCTGGTCTGTAGTTGGAATACTGCAGGGCTAACGTTTTAACGGGGTAGGTAATGATGTGAGTTAGTAGAAGTAAAATTCTATGGAAAATGTCAGTGTTATATAAATATGCAATGACTGTGTAGTTTCTCGTGTTTGGCATACCTATTTAGTGAATGTTTTGTGTGTCATCATTTGGACCCACAAAAATGATATGTATTATGTTTTGTTTTCTGTGTTTTGTTGCGGAACGAAGAGTGAAGCACATAGTAAATTTATACATCTCTGTTTGATCAATAGTATAGTATAGACAAGGATGTTATAGTTGCTTTATTCTTGGTGTATATTTAGACTAAACAAAGTTCTTGAGCATTATGGCCAGCAGTATGTGTCTTCTCACGCCATTAAAAATAGTATTCTCCTTCCAATTTACTCTGCTACCAAAATTTGAGAAGGAACGTAAAAGCAAGAGCTGTGTAATAGTCAGCCATTTTAAATTATGAGTTGACTAGTGCAAATTCTCACTTAGGGCCATATGCAATTCACATTTTTACCTAAGTTTTCTCCTAGGAGATATTTTTCATCTTCTATTTAAAATAACGTTCAAACACTTTTCAACTAAAAAACTACCAAAAGTAAACAAAAAAATACTATCAAAATTATTTTGAGTATTTTCTTGCTTTCTGGTTGCTTAAAAGGCATTTTATTGACAAATTTAAAAATATCACCTAGGAGATAACTCAGGAGAAAAAGTGAATTGCATATGGCCCTTAGAGTGAGAAAGGGGAAATTGCCCCAAATACTTTATTTTATTTATTTATCGTATTTATAAAGCGCCATCATATTACGTAGCGCTGAACATTAATTTAGGTTACAGACAATATTTAGGGGTGACATACAGCAAAATGACAATACAGGAATATAAGAAAACAAGATCACACAGCACAGTATGAGTACAAGGTAATGCTTAGTCAGTCACTGGATGGGAGCATGGAGATTAGGCAAGTTAGGTTCACTCAGATGCATAGCATGGGTTCACAGTAATCGAGGTGCATAATCAGGTAGGACACAAAAGGAGAATGACCCTGCCCAAAGGCTTACAATCTAGAAGGAGAGTTAGAGACACGAAAGGTAGGAGACCAGAGTTTCGTTGTGGGTTTAGAGCAATTGTGAGGGGTGGTAGGCCAGAGTGAAAATGGTGAGTTTTGAGGGCCTTCTTAATGTAGAACAATATGATGAAGGTCATTACTTCTGTATGAAGGGAAGGACAAACTCTAAAATTAGGTAGTGGTGAATAGTAAAGGTGCTGTTATCTTCTCAGCCGTGATCCTGGTAGATGTTCTCGATAAACTCATATATATATATTAGAAATAATTTTTTATCTTCTCTTTAAACTTTTCAGCACTCTACAATTTACAAAGTACTAAAAAGTAGGTGAAAAGTACTATCAAAACTATTTTGAGTGTTTTCTTGCTTACTGGTAGATTAAAATGCATTTTATTGACAAAAATCCCAGGAGTAAACTCAGGAGAAAAAGTTAATTGCATATGGGCCAATGCCTCATATCAATCATATAGCTTTTCTAATACAAAATAATGATGATGCTGGGGCTAAACTTTTTAAATAATTAAAATAATGATGTTATGCTTTTACAGAAGTGTTCCTATAGTTATAATCTTACCAAAAGAACCTTCATAGAGAATACTATTTTTATTGACTAGTTAGCACAGTTTTATATCCTCATGATGTTTGCTTAGTCACCTTGATTTGTGTTTCAATGCACAATATTACACATTTTGTTCCTGTATGATTCATTTTAGCTATAATTGTTTCTGAAGTGGGCAAGGCCAGAGTTTCTTCGTAAAAAAGAATGTAATAGGGATGTCTTTTGTTAAAATTTGCTTAGTAGGAAACAACGTGTCTTCCTGATCTGATGTCTGTTTGTTTGAATTTCTGTTAGCTTTGCCCCCAGAATTTAAGGAAGAGCTTAAAAACCTTGAAGCCTTGGAAGGGAATACTGCAATCCTACATTGTGAGTTGACCAAGCCAAACGCCTCTCTAGAATGGAGGAAAGGACAGAAAATTATTAAGTCAAGTGAAAAATACAAAGTCACACAGGAAGGTCTTGTGGCTGAACTGATCATCAATAATCTGGACCAACAAGATGCCGGGAGATATATATGTGTCTGTGGAGATAACCAGACTGCTGCATCACTGACTGTGAAGGGTATTCTACAATTCATAGTCTTCTTTAGGTGTCCATTAATATCCTCTATCATCTCTTAATTCATCTGCACCACCTAAACAAATGCCCTTCCCCTTTTCACAAAGCTCAGTTTTTTTGCTAGTCTTATTTTACTATCTCACTTATATCATCTAATCCTTCATCAACACCAACAACTGGTTCTACAGACAATGTTGTTTTCATTTTTCCAGCTGTCCCTCCACGGTTTAAAGATGATTTGGTAAACATGGAATGTGTTGAAGGGGAGTCTGTGACCTTGCACTGCTTATTGACCAAGCCAAAAGCTTCTCTTGAATGGAGAAAAGGCCAGAAGATACTCAAACCTGGAGATAAATATACCTTTGTGCAGGATGGTTTTATTGCTGAGTTGGTCATACGGCAAGTAGACCTAGAAGATGCTGGAGAGTATACCTGTAAATGCGGAGAACACAAAACAGCCGCTTCCATTTTTGTGAAGGGTAACATTTTAATTTTTAACTTCCAATTAATTCTATCTTACATCCTCACTGATTTTCCGATAACCATTTATCGTGCTCCTCTTCTTATTAGTATTTATGTGCTATCTCTTGCTTTTTACCTGTTCCATCATACCTTTGGTCACTGTAGAGCAGAATTTTATAACAAAGTCTTCAGATTAGTCTGGAAATTTTTGTGCAACTAAATTGCATTTATTATTTTATAAAATATTGCTTAATTATCAATATCTCTATGATGAGCAGATAAGCAAAAATATAAACTTTCCAGACTAATTTTTCAGATTAGTCTGGAAATTTTTGTGCAACTAAATTGCATTTCTTATTTTATAAAATATTGCTTAATTATCAATATCTCTATGATGAGCAGATAAGCAAAAATATAAACTTAGATGATTTGCGAAAACAGGATACATTATTCAAATGAAAATGTCATACTAACACAGGACAATAGAAATTTTTATATTTTTTTCTATGAAATTCTATATATTTTTTTAAACTACTCTTCAATATGGATTGAATATGAACATTATTATTTAAAGGGACTCCGAGCAGTGAGGAAACTATGGAAAGATGCATATCATTTTAAAGCTCTCTTTCTCCTCTTTCCAATGATATATAAACCACCACCCTATGCCTTTTAGTTTTCGCTATTTTCGCGATCGAAATTGCCGCGGCCGCGACTTCGATTGCGAAAATAGAGAAAACTAAAAGGCGTAGGGTGACGATTTAGGGGTCATCAGAAAGAGGAGAAAGAGAGCTTTAAAATGATACCCATCTTTTCATAGTTACATTGTATTACCAAGGCGACTGTTTCTCAAAGTCAGCAGCTCCATTCAGCAGAAAAAGTCGCCCTGTGTAATACAATGTAACTATGGAAAGATGGATATCATTTTAAAGCTCTCTTTCTCCTCTTTCTGACGACACCTAAATCGTCACCCTACGCCTTTTAGTTTTCTCTATTTTCGTGATCGAAGTCACAGCCGCGGCAATTTCGATCGCGAAAATAACAAAAACTAAAAGGAGTAGGGCGGTGGTTTATATATCATTGGAAAGAGGAGAAAGAGAGCTTTAAAATGATATGCATCTTTCCATAGTTTTCTGCACTGCTCGGAGTCCCTTTAAAGAGAGCATGTAAGGCCTATGCTTCAGCAAAAAATGATATTTAGTAATGTAATCAGATATTCTGTAATGGAAAGCGATGATGCTAGAAGATATCTCTAAATTGCGCTTTGAGTCCTATATGCGCTTTGAGTCCTATGGGAGAAAAGCGCTTTACAAATGTTATTGTATTGTATTGTATTGTATTGTATTAAATTCATTGAACAGATCTAAAGAGGCTCAAAAACTCAAAAAGAGACGGTATGCTAAGGAGTACAAACCATTCTCCAAAGTCATAGAGTAATAAGGTAGCACAACTTCTCCTGCATTCTAGGCAGTGTGCTTTTAGTAGAAGTATGTGACTTGAAATTTACAACAGCTTTTATTTCTTCCCAGTGTGTTTAGTAACAAAAATGCTAAATTTTAACTTTTTTAATTAGGGAAAAAAATACTTGTGTGTGTGTGTGTGTGTGTATATATATATATATATATATATATATATTAAACATGCACACACGAAACTAGTTCATGTACTTTAACAGTAGGTTACCTTGGTCAAATTTTGTGATATAAAAGCTATACTTTAAAATCACACTACTCCTAACCTGTATACGTTATTGATGTCAATGCTATTTTATAAACTTGCTATTAATTCTGTGTCAGCCCTCCCTCTACAATTTAAAAAGGAATTAAAGAGCAAGGAAGTCCCTGAGGGAACTTCAACTACTTTGTGCTGTGAGTTGACCAAACCCAACGCATGTCTAAAATGGATGAAAGGACACAAAGTTCTCAGACCAAGTGACAAATACAAATTCATCCAGGAGGGTCTTTTTGCTGAGCTGGCCATAGATAACCTGGACCTGGACGATGCCGGAGAGTACACATGCGTCTGTGGAGATTTTCGGACCACCGCATCCCTGAGCGTGTTCGGTAAAATTTCAAGAGTGGCTGCCTATGCCAATGCCCTACCATCTGTACCCACATGCATTAACCAAAATAAAATGTGTTCTTCACAGTTCTGGAGTATTATTAGCCTAGTTATTTTTTTTATCAAATCACTGATTCACTTCTGATAATTAAAATACCTCACTTAACTCACAACCTTGCCCTTGCATCATATGTATCACTAAAGTGAAGTCCACATTTCAGACAATGCTGATATACAGGGTGGGCCATTTATATGGATCCCCCTAATAAAATGGAAACAGTTGGTGATATTAACTTCCTGATTGTAGCACATTAGTATACAGTATGTAATGCATAATGCACCACCACATTATGGGTGTCAGGTTCGAGCATTCCTAGATGAACAGTTTCCTGGAAAGTGGATTGGTCATCATGGGCCAGTTGAATGGCCCCCAAGGTCTCCCGTTCTGACTTTTATCTTTGGGGTCATCTGAAGGCAATTGTCTATGCTGTGAAGATACGAGATGTGCAGCTCCTGAAAATACGGATACTGGAAGTCTGTGCTAGCATTTCTCCTGCAGTGTTGCTATTAGTGTGTGAAGAGTGGGAGAAGAGGGTTACATTGGCAATCCAACACAATGGGCAGCACATTGAACACATTTTATAAGTGTTCAGAAACTTGTAAATAACTCATGAAAGAATAAAGTTGTGTTAAAACCAAGCACATTCTTGTTTTTCTTGTGAAATTCCCAATAAGTTTGATGTGTCACATGACCCTCTTCCTATTGAAAACACAAAAGTTGGATTCAAAATGGCCGATTTAAAAATGGCTGCCATGGTCACCACCCATCTTGAAAAGTTTCCCCCCTCACATATACTAATGTGCCACAAACAGGAAGTTGATATCACCAACCATTCCCATTTTATTAAGGGGTATCCATATAAATGGCCCACCCTGTAGTAGACCATGGCAGTAGAATAATTGATGGTTCTTATTTCAAACTTTTATCCCGCTCCTCTAGGATTTATTTTATATTTAGGATTGAAACTGGTCACAAATATGATTTAATAATTGTCCAGCCTTTCATTTCCATGTCAAATTTGTCAGAAAGGTGGACAAAGACTTTGAGCTTATAATATGGGAGAAACACGAGGAGAAGAGCATCGTTGTGTGATAACGTTTTATTAGAAACTGTGCACAATAAAAAATTACACTTACTGTGTTGAAGTAAAAACAAGCATGTCAAATGGCATAAACACCCTCCTGTTTGTCCTGGTTGGGTGCAGCCTTCAACTGCCGTGTCCAACACCGAAACCGTCGTAATGCCTCCAGCACACTAAGGTCCTGCGGTGGGGCTTTCAGGACTCCCTTCCATCTGGTCCACAAACGGCTGTTGACCACTGCGGTTTGAGGCTGCACCCACCTAAAGACATACAGGAGGGCTTTTATGCCCACTGACATGCTTGTTTTTACTTCAACACAGTAAGTGTCATTTTAATTGGGCACTGTTTCTAATAAAACATTATCACAGGACAGGACGAAGCGCTCCTCCTCTCTTGTGTATTCAAGTCTACCCTACAGTCGGGTTCAATAGGAGCTGCCAGTGTGTAATGACCATACAGATCTGCTGATCCTTTTTTCCAACCCAGCAGTGCAGGATTTCACATATCTTGTCCTACAAGTTTATAATGTCCACTTTTATGTTTATATTTTTTTTACCCCATCCTCAGCTCTTCCACCAGAATTTAAAGAAAATCTTCAGAATAAAGAAGGTGTGGAGGGAGAGTCTGTGTCGTTGCGTTGCATGCTGACCAAACCCAAAGCTCCTCTGGACTGGAAGAAGGGACAGAAAACTCTAATCACCGGAGATAAATATAGATTTATACAGGAGGGCCTTGTGGCTGAGCTGGTTATAAGTCAGTTGGACCTGGAAGATGCTGGGGAGTACACGTGTGTGTGTGGTGACCAGCAAACCAAGGCATCCCTGACCGTGAAGGGTAATGATCCACTTTTGGTATCTAGCATTGGGCGTTCACAGTGATATTTCCTTATCCGTGCGATCTAATTCATTTTCTCATATCGCTCATGCTCTTCATAAGCATGCTCACCTTTCATGTTTGGTAGTTGTAGTTTGTTTTACATGTGTGTTCACTGTTTTTCATCGTAATATGATCATGTCTGGACTTAGCCAATGTCATGTACAGTATGGAGTGTGAGTATACAGTTTTTAGTACCACATTATAGGTAGGACATTGACCTTGTAGACAAAGACAGGCAACTAATCAGAGGAATGAAAGACCTCACTTACCAAGAAAGGTTGGACAACCTTTTTGGCCATAGGGTTGTACAAAGGACAAGGGGAAGTGATCTTCATATTTTTTTTTTCTTCTTTCTTTTCTTTCTTTCAAACTCACCGCACATATGGTCTCAACCATTTGTGTAGCAACTATCATTTGTCGCACACTTGAGCTGAGGGGTGCTGTCATCATAGATTGTGATGCAATATACTTATTTCTAAAATTAATCTTTATTAACACTGCGATAAGGTAAACCAAAATAGGTAGTAGTACAAACACCTCCCTGTCCCTTCAGTTAGGATAGCATTGCCTGGAGCAAAGCTCCGCTATTATATAACACACCCATTTCCACTCCCTCATCTAAGTGGCTGAATAGAGTACTGGTTAAGGGCACTGCCTTTGACATGGGAGACCAGGGTTCGAATCCTGGCTAGGAAGTACCTATTCAGTAAGGAGTTCAAGGCAAGACTCCCTAACACTGCAGGGTGGCCTCCTGAGCGCGTCCTAGTGGCTGCAGCTCTTGAGCGCTTTGAGTCCGACAGGAGAAAAGCACTATACAAATGTTCGGATTATTATTATTATTTATTTATTCTTCACATTCATGCACTCAACTCCCCCACACATCTACAGCATTCATTATCAGTTCCCTGTCTTGTGCGTGTCCTCCTGTATCTACTATAGGTACACACCCGATCACTCGATCTATTAAGCCTCGTGATTTGATCTATTAAGCCTCGTGATTTGTAACAAGATTTGTAACAAGATGATTCCAAATGTTTGTAACAAGATGATTCCAAATGTTTTCACCACATACATGCAATGTATCTATCCTGTTAAACCATTCAGTCAGTGTTGGCGGAGCAGAGCTTTTCCCATTGGATGCTATCATAAATTTGGCCACGACTGTTCCAATTTCTTTTATATGACAGCAACATATGCCATCATATTTATCAGCAAAACTGAGGATAGCTTCTGATGCTGTTAGCTTAAAGTGAACCGAGCACCTTTTTTTCACTCAGGACATTTCTATAGCACATGAAAAATGCATGCCGACTATCTGTTTCATTATTAAAATAAACTTTAATTTTACCTTGTATTTTACATTCAAAGTAGTTAAATTAGCTTGTTTGAGCAGGCCTGCCGACCGTCCCCATCCGCAGAGACTTCAAGAACCTCTAATTGTTTTATTGAGCTAATTACCAAGAGGTAAACAATGCCTTTCATCAGCAAAGGGGGTTAGTAATTAGGAGTGTGTCTTCAAAGCCATGGTGTGTGTCAATGTGTCAAGATAGCATCTCTGACTTCTGTAAATAAGGAATGTGGGAAGGGGAGGGGGGAACATGGCAGCTTCTATGTCAGGAGAGATTCCAGTGAAAGAGAATGTGCTCAGTTCCCTTTAAAGCGTTCTTTTAACAGAGTGCTCAAAAATTCTATTATTTCTTGCCAAAAAGGTTCAACTACAGGGCAGGACCACCACATATGCATAGCTGTACCTCCTTCCTGGCCACGTCTCCAACATTTAGTCCCACCCTGGGCATATTGAAAACGTGTAGGTGTTAAGTACCATCTAGCGATAGTTTAAATTGGGTAAGCTGTAGCCCGGGATCCTGGATTTTCCAATTTAGCCATATTGTGGGCCATTTTTCTTTAAGCAGTGGATCAAGTTCCCTCTCCCATTAGATACAGTAGGGAGGGGTGGGGGGAAGAGTGCAACATCCCGTATATCTCACAAGGTCACAAAGTTTGGGTGCATTTTAAAATGCAGAATATTTTACAACAGGAAGTAGTTATAACAAATTCCATATCTGCATTTAAATGAGGCTTGGCTGCTTTCCTTGCACTGAAGGATGGCTACAATTACTAGTTAATTCCGAGCAGAGTTGATACAGGGATTTTATCTGACTGTCACCTGTAGTCAGGAAGGGATTTTTACCCCTTAAAGCGGAATGAAACCCAGCATTTCTACTTTGCTGTAATAGATTATTTACAGCATATTATATACAACCAGCATTTTTTTTTTTACTAGAACTGCATTCAAAGGGTTAACACAGGCTTAAGAAGCTTCCCTTTCAGCAGAGCTGGCTGCTTCCGAAACATTACATAATGTTATCTAGTGTTTAATTGTATCAAGTCAGGGATGTAAACAAAGCCTTCTCTTACACCACTGGGTCTCACACAGACAAGCATAAATTATTTCTGATGCTTTCTGATTAACCTCCTGGCCGATAATCCCGAGCTGAGCTCGGGGTATATCGCGCAGGAGGATTTCTCAGGCCCTGGTTTGCCGATTTGCATAATTTTTTTTTTGTTACACGCAGCTAGCACTTTGCTAGCTGCGTGTAACTTCCGATCGCCGCCGATCAACCGCTACCCGCCGTGCCGCGCAGCCCTTCCCCCCCCCAGGCCCCTTGCGCAGCCTGGCCAATCAGAGCCAGGCAGCGCTGAGGGGTGGACCGGGACTCCCTCTGACGTCATGACGTCGGTGACGTCATCCCGCCTCGTCGCCATGGCGACCGGGGAAGCCCAGCAGGAAATCCCGTTCTGAACGGGATTTCCTGCTTACTCTGATCGCCGAAGGCGATCGGAGTGGGTGGGGGGATGCCGCTGCGCGGCGTCTATCATGTAGCGAGCCCAGGGCTCGCTACATGATTTAAAAAAATTTTAAAAAAAGTGCTGCGCCCCCTCCTGGGCGTTAGAGGATGGGTTAAGTTAGAGGATGAATAAAGCAGTTATAAATAAAATTCAAAGTCAGCTCTCAGAGTAAAATTAGTGTATTTTAGGAATGTATAATTTATAAATGAATAATAATACTTATGCACAAAAGCCAATATGCTAACCGTATGGCATATAAAAAGTAGGAAAACGTGTTTTTATTGAATATTATGTCAGGGTTTTACACCGCTTTAAAGGTCAAATCAGCTTAACATGAAATCATTTTTTTATAATGTTGTGAATTTAATCATGTGCAAAATCATGCAAATACAACAGTTTGAGTTCTCTAGTATTTATAAAGGCACCTGTGAATGTTTTACCACATATAATGGTTCACTGCTAACCAGTGTGCATGAGGTTATCTAAAAACATGCAGTGGTGTCTGGGCTTGAATATAGGTTTAAACCCTGCTGTATATTATAATAAAAGTACAGGAATCAATACAGTATAGTTTATTATTTTTTTAAAATACTTTTTGAGCTTTAATTTTGAATTATAGTATACAGTATGATTTATACTTTTTGTGCCACTAGGCAAAGTATGTTGTGGCTCACCTTTCATGTGTAGCAGTGCCCCACCCATTCCATGTGCAGCCCCCTCTTCCATGTGTATCATCCATGTACTGTAGCCCCACCCATTCCATGTGCAGCCCCCTCTTCCATGTGTATCATCCATGTACTGTAGCCCCACCCATTCCATGTGCAGCCCCCTCTTCCATGTGTATCATCCATGTACTGTAGCCCCACCCATTCCATGTGCAGCCCCCTCTTCCATGTGTATCATCCATGTACTGTAGCCCATCCATTCACTTTAGCGCCTCTCTTTTATGAGAGCTCTCTTAGGGATCATGTGTTGCTCCCCATTTTCAGCCCCCTCTTTCATGTTCAGGTACCCCATTTGGCCAGCAACTGCCCAAGGTCCGGGCCTTCCTTGCCTTTACAGAAATCTGGCCCTGAGTATTCTAGTGGCTATTTATGGTGTTGTCAGAAGACTTTTGCTGGATAAAGAACAGGGGTATGGAAGGGAGAGGGAAAAGAAAGGATATTTAAAATGTGTGTCAATTATCATTCAAGGTGGTAGATTTAATAATGAATCCCCTTATTAGTTTTGCCTTTCACATATGTATTAATAGATCCATATGATGTATTACTAATATTACATCAGTTTACATAGCTAAGTTAGTATGTTGAAGTTTCCTCCATTCTGAAATTCTGTTTTTGTCCTACGCTCAGCTGTTCCTCCACAATTTAAAGAGGAACTGAAAAGCAAAGAAGGTCTGGAGGGAGAGTCGGTAAGCTTGCGATGTGTTTTGACCAAACCGAAAGCATCTCTAGAGTGGAAAAAGGGACAGAAGATTCTCAAATCTGGAGATAAATATAGGTTTATCCAAGAAGGTCTTGCTGCTGAATTGGTCATAAATCGATTAGATCTGGAAGATGCTGGGGAATACACATGCATATGTGGAGACCATCAGACCACCGCTTCCATGACTGTGAAGGGTAACAATCGTTTCCTCATCCAATAATCATCTTTTTGTTGACTCCTCATTTATCTTCTGTGAACCATCACGCTCACCTTGATTTCATCTCCTCACCATCCTGTCTGCACTAATAATCTACCATCTGCCATCACCATTTCTCACGCGTCTTTTCTGCCATTTCCACAACTTTGTTCTTGCCATCTGGAAATGTCATTTCTAACTGTTTGTTCATCCATCTTGTAACTTGCATTTCGGTAATTTTGTCAGCATGGTCTCATCTGTCCTCACTTTTCACGTTAACATGGACTACCAAATTCACCTTCATCAAAAACTACTACATTCATTAAGATGTCCTATTCTTGTGTCTCTGTTCTTGGTGGTTCATTGTAGAATGTGGAATGATAACCCTTGAATTATGTAGACTTTTCTGGTGTTGGGTAGAGACTGTTATAATCCACCATCGTTGTAGCCAACTATTAAGCGCTGTACACATGCTGGATGATTCTTGGCCGAGGTGACCAGTTGGGGTTGGCTCTGCTGAGAATCTAGCATGTATATGATGACACCTCCCCCCCACCCCCCACCCCCTTTGCACTATTGAGAGATCAAGACCGGCATATTATCTCGACTGAGCGCAGGCCGACTCTATTGTTCTCCTACTCACTCCATGTCACTCAGTTGGCCCTTCTCCCACATAACTGCTGCTCAAAGCCCTGGGGGCATTAAATACTATTACCCCTCTGATTCATAGCAACTAGGAGGGAGATGTAATTTGGGTCCTGTGATCTCTGGAACCCCAAATTACCCTTACGCACCCTGAGCACTGTAACATTACTGTTATAGCACTGCCTAGTTTCGGTCCTCAGCGTTGAGTGCCATGCACCAAAAAAACCTGCTTCACTTCTCCCCTCTCCATAGCAACAGAATGGTTTGCTAGCCTCTAGGCTATTGACACTTCTGTACAGGACAAGACTCTAACCTGGTGGCTGAGGGTTCAAGTACCAATCCTTGTGAGCGAAGACATTTTTTTGGTATGCACCTTGACTTGAATATCTTTCTTTAGTGTGATCAGTGTCAGTATATTGAATTTCCAGTTTGCTTTTTTTGTGTGTCATTTTAGCAAACTATAAAAATAACCAAACAAAAGCAACAAAAGCATTTATTAAATGTGAATTCTAAATAGTTAAAGACCAACTCAGTAACTGTTTTTTTTTAAATTGAGTACAGCCTAAGAGTGCAGTATATACCCGGGAAGGCTCAAAGAAAGGGAGAAAGATGGAGATCCAATAATACTGTAGTATGTCAAGAACTGGAAAAATATAAGTAATATAAAGAAGGTTACTCCCAACATTGGGCCCTCTGTTAGACAACAACAAAGCAGGTGTGACAAGCATAGGTATTATTGAGCCATCGGTAAGCTGGGTGCAGGGTAAGCTGAATCAAATCCCCAACAGTGTTAAATATTATTCTACCTCTGAGTTATAGGGTCTCAGAAGGTCTCAGAAGGATGTATCTGGCATTTGCAGAACCCGCAGATTACTCTTACGCGGGACATGCAGCATATGACAGCACCCAGCTTTGGCGCCGGGCGCCGAAATGTTCTGCTTCAGCAACCAACCAGTGATCAGATCTTCTCACTCTAAGGAATACGTGGGGAGGGTAAAAATACTCAACTTAACCCCGCGGTGGTCAAAACTAACAGTAACAGTAAGAGGCACCAACAATTATAAAATAATTAAAAACAGTTCAAAAAGGAGGAGGGGTCGGGACTAACCGTATCTCCTCCAAAACAGTATGCCACCATGTTGGCAGACAAAGTACATTTTTTTAGACACAGGACAACATGTTTCACAAGGTTTCCCACTTCCTCGGTTCATTATAACAATGCTTCGGTAACCAGTCAAGGCTTCGATGGCCTTTTTGCCAGCAATCAAGTATGAGTATGCTCAGAACATCTTCCGTGTATTGGCATGCCGATTCAGAAATTTGGAGAATTTTCACAAACTTCCACTTTCTGTCCATAATTTTTCCTTATTATAATATCATGTTCATAGGAAGCCCTGCATTATTATCCGGTGATTAGAACTCCTCTTTGAGGCGGAATAATTATGGAGGATGAGTCCTCACATCAAAATTTTCATGGGGTCCCCAGCTCTAGGAAGGCTAGGACAATAACACTATATGTCCAGATGCCCCTTCCTGTGTTAAGTCTGCCTCTTCATTCCATACCCTGTAGCCATCCCCACTGTCTTTGTGGAAGAAGTTCAGAATGAAGTGGCTACTGAAGGCCAGGCTGCCACCTTGCGTTGTGAGATAAGTAAGGCTGGTGTTCCCGTTTCTTGGAAGAAGAATGGATCTGTTATCGAAGCAAGTGAAAAGTACATCTTACACCAGGAAGGAACCATTGCAGAGCTGAAAATCCAAAATCTAGACCTGAAGGATTCCGGAGATTACATTTGTGTGGTCGGAGAACAGCAAAGCTCTGCAAAACTATCAGTGGAGGGTAAATATAAGCAGACAGTCTTTATGTGACATTCCATGTCTGTTTCTTGGACCAAAAGTCGGAGTCACCTTTTATGTGTCATTTGTAGACTGTTTCATCATCTTGTTCAGCCATCTTTCTCATATATTTCTTATAGATTTTCATTGTCTTAATACAGTCTATGTTCTGTTTATGTATTTAGATATTTGAAAGTGTCTTTCACATATATATTTATAGTTCAAAACCTCTTAACTTCATGACTTTAATGGTCTATGTAGTTAATAAAATCCATGGGACTCTCTCATATATTTCCCAAAGCCATTGAGAATTTCTGAAACTGTAAAAGTAATGGATTTAGAATTAACAATACCGATACAAATAGTATGAAATATAGAAATTCTATTTTTTAACAATAAAAAGAACATGAGTATTATCATGAAAATATTTTAATATTTTGCAACAGGCTATAAATACACATTACTGCAGTACTAATTAGAAGCTAGGAAAGCTACTAAAGAACTTTTTTTTTTTAAGTTCTAAAATAAATTTATCTGGAGCACTTGAAAGCCTCTAAATAAACTGGCTGCTAAAAGGTTAAATCCTATAATAACATTTTCCTGGAAGAAAATGTTTCAGAAATCAAATTTAATATAAAAGGACTAAAAGAAATGTCTGTTGTTTGGTCACACACACCTGTGTCTTGCAGTCTGTGACATCATTCTATGGAGCACATTACTATTCGTCATTGCATGGAGGTCCTGCTTGTCTTCATTCAGCGCTTTTTCTCCACGGCATCATTTTAGTAAGCCTCATTATGTTTTAGTCAGAACATATTTCTATCGCTTTTGTTAGAACTGCCCGCGCTGTTTATAGAGGGATTGAAAAACAAAGAAGAAACAGAAGGGCAGGAAGCCATTTTTCATTGTTGGTTGACCAAGCCCACATCACGGGTGGAATGGAAGAAAGGGCACCAGACCCTCAAACCAGGTGACAAATATAAGATGAGGCAAGAGGACGTTCATGCTGAGCTCATAATCTGTAATCTTGACCTGAAGGATTCTGGGAACTACACCTGCTTGTGTGGAGAAGAGGCAACCACAGCGACCCTGACTGTAATTGGTAAGAACTCCAAACTAATTACTTTACAAACTTAGAAGTAAATGTTTGTGGCACTATGGAAGAACAACTAATCATTAATTGAAAGATTCATAATTAATTTCCTATCCCGAAAACACAAAGACTAAGAGAACAATTACCCTGTTCATTTTGGTATTCTGCTATCCTTGTGATATAGTCTTCTGTATGTGGCCCTTATTTTTTTATTATTATTATTTATTATTATTTCTAGTATACTGTATTGTATATACTGTAGTGCCAGCATATTACACTTTCCAGGGTACACTTAACACATATTTATACACATTTTCTACATCCACATGCCAATTAAGGAAAGCGGGCGAGCCAACGAGTGGAGACTGGAGTGCATTTATGTATTTATCTGGTGTTTACTGTATTTGTTTGATTTGCACTTTAAAGGCCAGCAAGATCATTAAAATGGACTTTAACTTTTTTAAAGTGGATCCGAGATGAACTTTTACTCATTGCATAATTGTGTTCCTTACATATAGTTTATAGGGCATTCCTCAAGCCAAATACTTGTTTTGTTTTAATACCCTAATTTCCTATAAACTAAATAAGCCACACCCACAGCTTCTCCAGAGTGCCTTGGCGCTTGCAAGGGATTGTGGGATTTCAGTCTGGGCAGGTGAAAAAGGTGTTACTAGCTATAGATTTCAGAGGCAGAGTTTTCACAATCTGAGAGCTGCAGTGCAGATACAGATCAGTTGCCTGTGTAATGGAGGAGATAAGAGTACAGTTTTCACAGAATATGCAGATTAGCATGCCTAGATACAGATAAGCTTACCTGTGTGTGTAATTGTGTAATAGTGACAAGCAGAAAACATGTCTGCTCCCATTGTATCACAGGAAAAAATATGAATATACTGTTGAAGCGGTTTGAAGATAGATTTGCTGTGTAAACTATCTAAACGTTAGATAAGATATATAGACAAGTCACTTGTTATATTTAGTTTTTCATCTCGGATCCGCTTTAAATATGTGAATTCTATATTCTCTCTCTACGAACCAAGAAATGTGTCTCATGCATGTCTACTTTTTGTTTCTCCTTTATATCAGAATTACCGGCACGTTTCAGTGTGGAGTTGACCAGCATTGAGGCTACAGAAGGAGGAGCAGCGGTTTTGTCCTGCGAGCTGACCAAGCAGTCTGCGTCGGTGCAATGGAAGAAGGGTGAGACTCTACTAAGGCCCACGAATAAGTATGACATGAAACAGGAGGGATCTCGAGTAGAACTCTGGATAAATGATCTAGAATTGACCGATGAAGACCAGTACACTTGTGTGTGCGAAGACCAAAAGTCAACAGCATCACTAACAGTCAAAGGTAAATTTTTCCATTGAGTAGTAATTTGTTCAAACTGTCAAAGTAAAATTCGCTTAAGGAGTAAGCAATGTGAACACATGGGGCTTGATTCACAAAGTGGTGCTAACTGTTAGCACGGCTGTAAAACGCCCCTTAGCATGCCTAAAAGAGCTTTTCGCGCGCTATTTCGCGCGCGAATCGCGTCACGCGCAAAGTTATGCGCACAAAACTTTACGCGCGTAAAGTTTTGCGCGAATAACTGCGCGAGGCTTATTAAAGCTTTGTGCGTGCTAACTACTTAGCACCCTAGTTAGCAAGTCCAAAGTCTTTAGGCGTGCTAACTAGGTTAGCACCGCTTTGTGAATCGGGCCCATAGTTGTTTTATGTTTAACATAACATAAAGGAAAATGAAACTGCAAAATGAAAAAATACTCTAACTGATAAATAGTTCAGGTATTTTTCTTAAGTAAAATTATCTCCTGGGAGAAAACTCTAATCTTTTTCTCTTTAGTTTTCTCCCTGGAATTTTTTTTTCATCTTATGTAAAATAATAATAATAATAATAATAATAATTTCAACACTTGAGATAGCCACAGAGATAGCTTTTCCTCTTTTTAAAAAAAAATATTTTTCAGTACTTAGCAATTGTAAAAGTACTAAAAAATACCTAAGACAATTTCAAACTAATTTTGAGTAATTACTTGCTTGGTGGGAGCTTTAAAAGTATTTTATTGACAAGGTTTAACATCTAAATATCTATAAATAGATTAAGTTCATTGATATGGCCCATAGTGTCTACGAGACTGATACAGAAAACATCTTTGCTGTTTTTTAGTGCCTATATTAACTATTTTCCACCCAGTTGCACAAGCCCACTGCCTGGGTGTCACCCTTGACTCAGCCCTCTCATTCACCCCCCACATCCAAACCATTGCCTGCAAACTCCATTTACGCAACATCTCCCCTTCCTGACCCGGACACTGCCAAACTCCTCGTCCATGCCCTCCCTTCTGGACTACTACAACACCCTGTCTTGCCTTCCTCAGAACCACATCACCCCTTACCATCTATCATGATTGAATGCAGCAGCCAGACTAATCTACTCCTCCCAACATAAACTTCTCCTCTATATACTGCTTACATTCACTTATCATCCTCATTGCTATTTTTGTGTAGTGCAATTTTACGTTTAGTTGACTATATAAATCTAGCAATATTTTGCAGATATCTACATTTTTCCTTTATTCATTGGTTAGAAATTTGACCTTCTTATGCTCAGTGAATCGGAAACTCCTTATTATAGCACCATACCAATATTTTGTATAAGCCAACAAATCCAATTTCTCAACCTCTTACGTAGAAAACTATTCCTTGCTAATAAAATTATACTGATTTTATTCCTTCATCCTCTTTATTATTCTTTAGCCCTGCCAGTTGTTTTTAAAGAGCCTTTGAAAGGTGTTGAAGTGACAGAAGGTGACACCGCAACTTTCTCTTGTGCACTCAATAAACCCAACCTCGCGGTGGAGTGGAAGAAAGGCCAGGAGGCACTGAACCATGGGGGACGGGTCAGCATCAGACAAGATGGTTCATCGGCTGAGCTCATCATCCATACCGTTACCGTAAAGGATGCCGGGCAGTACACCTGTGTGTGTGGCGACAAGACAACTGCGGCAGTTTTGACAGTAGAAGGTAAAGAACAAAAAAAAAAAAAACACTTAAAGAGGAACTCCAGTGAAAATAATGTAATAAAAAGGTGCTTCATTTTTACAATAATTATGTGTATATGATTTAATCAGTGTTTGCCCATTGAAAAATCTTTCCTCTCCCTGATTTACATGATATTTATCACATGGTGATATGTTTACTGCTGGCAGGTGATGTCACTGGAAGTAGCTGCTGCTTGCTTTTTTGGCAGTTGGAAACAGCTTTAAACAGCTATTTCCCACAATGCAACGAGATTCACAGAAAGGAAGCTGTCAGAACCATGGTCCTGACATCACACTGTGGGAGGGGTTTCACCACAATATCAGCCATACAGAGCCCCTCGATGATCAGTTTGTGAAAAGGAAAAGATTTCTCATGGGAAAGGGGGTATCAGCTACTGATGAAGTTCAATTCCTGGTCACGGTTTCTCTTTACGTTTATTTTTGCTACATATTTGCTTTAAGATGTACCTAGATAAATTGCATCAAAGGATGTCTACTTATTTGGGCTTCTTCTAGCCCCTTGTAGTCTGTTAGCTCTCTCTCCATCCACTAGGTCCCCTCAGTATTGTCACAAGTCACTATACTGCGCATGCATAGTGTTGGCTGCTCCCATTGCGCTCCCATTGCAGGAAGCATTCTGCACATGCGCAGTTCTTTAACTCTGTAACTGTGCTTGTGCATAATGCCCCTGACCATGTGAGTGCGATTGGGTGGTGCACACCCCCTAGACCACGCATACACAGTGACTAGCAACCCAGCTGGATTGCAGGATGCACAGTGGTGTAACGGAGGGGACTGGATGGACTCCAAGGGAACAGATGGACTAAAGGGGGCTGGAGGAAGCGGCTGGATAGTGTAATGGTTAAAGGGACACTTAAGTCAAACAAAAAAAATGAGTTTTACTCACCTGGAGCTTCCAATAGCCCTCTGCAGCTGTCCGGTGCCCTCGCCGTCTCCCTCCGATCCTCCTGGCCCCGACGGCAGCCACTTCCTTTTTCGGTGACAGGAGCTGACAGGCTGGGGACGCGAGTGATTGTTCGCATTCCTGGCCACAATAGCGCCATCTAAGCTGCTATAGCATATATCATATACCATATAGCAGCATAGAGGGTGCTAATGTGTCTGGGAACACGAAGAATCACTCGTGTCCCCAGCCTGTCAGCTCCTGTCACCGAAACAGGAAGTAGTTGCCGGTGGGGCCAGGAGGATCGGAGAGAGGCGGCGAGGGCACCGGACAGCTGCAGGGGGCTACTGGAAGCCCTAGGTGAGTAAAACTCATTTTTTTTTTGTTTGACTTAAGTGTCCCTTTAAGGGCTCTGTCTCTGACACAGGAGACCTGGGTTCAAATCTCGGCTCTGCCTGTTCAGTAAGCCAGCACCTATTCAGTAGGAGACCTTGGGCAAGTCTCCCTAACACTGCTACTGCCTATAGAGCGCACCCTAGTGGTTGCAGCTCTGGCGCTTTGAGTCCGCCAGGAGAAAAGCGCAATATAAATGTTCTGTGTTTGTTTGTTGTTTGTTTGTATAAGTAAAAATCCTTTTATGTAATTCATCTCATGTTTAATTTAAAGAGGAACTGTAACCAAGGATTTAACTGTATCTCAATCAGAAGCTGACACCCCCTTTCCAATGAGAAATCTTTACCTTTTTGTCAAATAGATCATCAGGGGGCTCTGTATGGCTGATATTGTGGTGAAACCCCTCCCACAGTGTGATGTCAGGACCTAGGTCTTGCCTTGTTGCATTGTGGGATATAACAGCTGTTTCCACATGCCAAACAACCAGTATCTCCCTCTATGCATATGTATATCTATAAAAAAAAAACATTTAGCCTATCGCATTGGCACGGGGTGTGGTTATAAATAATGGCAGTTGGTGATGTCTGCTTTTTGTCACGTCTTCCAGTAGTAAAGACGATTTTGTGCAGGCTGACTGTGAACCAAAGACTTTTTGATAAAGTTCGGCTGTAAGGCAGAACAAAATGATTATTTTATTACTTTTGGATACTTTTAGCCATTCCGGTGCTGTTTGAAGAGGAAATGAAGGCGGCTGATGTTGCGGAGGGAGAAAAGGCCACGGTTTCCTGTAAGCTGAACAAGCCGGACGTCCCTGTCGAGTGGCTGAAAGGAGACAGAGTTTTGAGTTCTGGTGAGAAGTACACCATGCAGCAGAGAGGGGCAATTGTAGAGATGACCATCATGGACGTTGGAGAAGAAGACACTGGAGAATACACCTGTGTCTGTGGAGATGTACGTACAACAGGGCATCTGCAAGTCCAAGGTAAATATTACATCAAGTCCAAGGTAAATATTACATGAAGTCCAAGGTAGAACAGAATTCCTAAACATAACACATGAGCACTGTCCTATCATCATTATACAATAACACAATTTTGTTACTGTTCTTCAGACTTAATTTACACCCTTCCGAAAGTGGCCCTTTGGTGATTCCATGACTATGGTTCCACTCAAAGGTAAAAGTAGCTGGACATGAATTTTCATCAAGACAATATATTTAGTGAAAACTACCACTACCACAGTGAACGATCTTTCCTGATAGATCTGCTTGGTTAATTATCGCTCATGTGAGACCGTGTGTACAAATATCGTTAAACAATGAACAACAGATGACACACTTCCACAAGCACAGCTTCTCTTCATGAAAGTCTGAACAGGCTGTAGGCTGTAGAATGTTGCGAAAGTGTTTTAAAGAGCTAGCAAAGAGTTTTGTGGCTGTAATTCTTTATTAGTGAGGATTATAATTCGACAAGGGTCCGACAAGAGAGAAACTGTCACTTGCATGCCTGAAGGTTAACTCTTTAAGGCAGAAAGACAAAAAAAAGAAATACAGTCTAGTTATGAATATGTTATGCACTGTACATACACATGTTTATGTCATCATGTCGCATAACACCTCAGGTACACTTTAATTCAAAAAGATTGCTTTCAAATTGTTATCATTTTTTGTCTTTGAGGTTGGAAAGTAAATAGCCCATTGTGAAGTGACTGTGAAGGAATTAGAAATATAAGCACACCTGAAATTGTTTTTTTTTTTTATTTAAAGTGGGCTTGTGATCCCCTTTAAAATAAAAGCAGGTGAGCAATTTTGTTCAACCAAAATAAACAACCCCTACCTATCTTTCTTGTCAGGGGGCGGGTCTGTGTCCTACTCTGCTTCTGGCTGGTGCCTGCCTGAGGTGCGGACACGTGTACAATGTTAGGAAACAAAGCAAGCGCTCACCAATATGGGCCGCATCTGAATGACTCACCACCTCATATGCACCGCTATTTAAGCGGTGCATATGAGGTGGTGAGTCATTCAGATGCGGCCCATATTGGTGAGCGCTTGCTTTGTTTCCTGCTGTCTGTATTGAATGTAAGTTACACATTTTAGCATAGCAGCTGCCAGGGTAAAGACATTTGCTTTTAACTTAGGTCAGTTTAGTGTTAGGACATCTGCTCTGGAGATTTACCTCAACGTTGGTGCAGATGTCCAGTATATCTATATTTTTGCATGCAAAACTATGATGGAAGCTAAAATTTCTCCATAGACCAGTATTGCATTGTTTGGATGCGGGCGTACATTTTAGTCCAGAGGGGCGGTGTGCGCCACAGCGATTAACCATTCAATTGTACAGTATTGGGTCAGGGATGCGCAGCCTTTTACCTATACGTGTACAATGTTGTCCAATCAAGGGTGGGGGAACAAGTTACGGAAGAGGGGGCGGTTATCACGTTTTTGACGGTGGGAAGAGCTCAGAGACACACATGCGTCGTATATACGTTGTAATCTGCGTAACTCAGTTCATAATAATAATAATAATATATCAGAAATCACAGCATCTGTGCAATATGTTTGTGTCATTCATTAACAAACCCACATCTTTCTTCATTAATAGATAAAGTAATGCTAATGTGCACATATGTCACAGTGTAAATAAATATGTTGTCACACGAAGGCAGCTGTGTTTATCATGGCAGGTTTCATTTAGCGGATATAGTGATCACACTCCTACGTATCCATCCTGTTCCCTGGAGAAATAAATCTATCTGTATGTAAAAATGCAAACAAATACATCAGTAAATTAAATCGCAAATAAACAAAAGATTATATATGTCTCAATATTGAGTTTTCTATGTCAGTTCCTGTGGTCTTATATAAGGTCAAAAAGCATGCATTACCATTTTTTTGTTTCAATAGTTTTTATTTGGTATTCAAATACAATGTGAGTAACCAGAAGAAAATTGTACAATGTTCTATAGAATATCATACATAATATGATCAACAAGCAATACCACTAATAGATCTACAGGCCTTATAGGTGCAACGCAAAGACGTTTTGGGTAGAGACATAGAATTATAATGCAGTTAATACTTAATAGTAGAACTTCCATGGGACATACCAAGGTATAGGGTGTTGCAAGTTTCTATAGGAGTTGCCTATAATTTAAGACCATATTTTAAATAATGTTAGCAGCAGTTCTCCCTAGCTGCAATATGGTAAGGGCCCGTTTCCACTATAGCGTTGCGGAATCGCCGGCGAATCACCGCAGGAAAATCGAATGCGGGTGCGATTCCGCATGCGTTTTTTGCCACGATTTCGCATGCGATTTCGCATAGGTAAGGGTGATGCAATTTTAACCATGTCACTGCCTGTGTGAATTAACATGGGTACCTATGCGAAAGCGCATGCGAAATCGCGGCAAAAAACGCATGGGGAAAACGCATGCGATTTCCCTATTAAATACATTGCGTGCGATTCGCCTGCATTCCACACGCAGGCGAATTCTGAGGGCCCTACCCTGCAGATTTTTTCTGCACAGAAAAACGTGCAGGAAAACGCACAAGTGGAAACAGTCCCATCCACTTGCACTGGCTGTGCGAATTCGCATGCGGGCACCGCATGCAAATTCGTGATAGTGGAAACGGGCCCTAAAAGAAGACACCCCACGGGCTTCAAACTTGTGTTTGTTTTATTGAGCACTTGCAACACACTACATGTTATGAGTCTGCTGACCCTTCTTCAGGTGTACCACCACCCACTCATACCATCCCTTATATGGACAACCTCCAGCAGGAAGTCCACACCCAATGTGCAATTAACATATTCATGAATGAATTAACCACTTCAGGATCACAGTTTTTTTCCCCTTAAAGAGGAACTGTCAGCCATACTATCTCAGGAAAAAAAAACAAATATATAAGTAGATAAATACTTGCTCTACTTACATAACACATGTATTGTACTGTCCACGTTATGATTCCTGTGAATTTTATAAAGGAAAAGTAGAGAATCCTATTCTAGACCGTTTCCATATTTACTGTGGCTATTTTGAAGCCAGTCGTGATGTAATATCCTCCTTAGTCTCCTCTGTCTGATTTGCCCGCCCTTCACTATAGAAAGTGCATTGTTTCAGCCTGAGAAATTTTGGCCAATCAGAGAGGAACAGAGGTGTGGGAGGGGAAAACAGGAGGGAAAGAGGATTCAGCCAATCAGGCTGCAATAGATAAGTCTGAGGGGAAGTAGAGAAGCAAAAAAAGACAACCCAGCATGCCCTGCAACTTCTCTTTTGTGTACCAAATTTTCTGTGTACCAAATAAGAGTCATATAAACTGGGGAATAATAATTTATCAACAAGAAAAGTAATAGAGATTTTAACTTTTGGATTGCCTGATTAGTATCCTTATTACTTGTTTACCAGATAAAAATAAAGATTTTTGATTTTATGTTCGACAGTTACTCTTTAAAAATCAAAACAATTTTCACAATTCAGCACTCCTCCCATTCATTCACCAATGACTTTAGGCTTTATTTGGGTGGTACTTTATGCTAAGAATTATTGTATGTTTATGCATTGTAAAGGGAACAATAAGAAAAAAATGGGGAAAAAAATCATAATTTCTCAGATTTCAGCCATTATAGTTTTAAAATAAAATGTGCTTCGATCCATAAAATCCACACTTTGTATTTGCCCATTTGTCCCGGTTATTACAACGTTTACATTGTGTCCCTAGTCTAATGCATGGCGATAATATTTTATCTGGAAATAAAGGTGTATTTTTTCCATTTAGTGAATTTTAATACTATATCACTTATTACAAGACTTTGCCAAATTAACAGTAACATACCCTCATGACATAGTTATTAAAAAAGTCCGTAAGGGAACTAAAGGTAACTATTTACGTAATTTTTTTTAAATCATGTAATTTTTTTTATTGTTTTTAATTCAAGTCCATGCAAATTAAATTCAATTTAAGTCCTAGAAAAAAATTCTTATACAAGGAACTACTGAAACTGTCTACCCTGCAATAAACAGAGGGTCTTCCTACCTTCCCCGTACCGTACAGACAAACATTATTCTTTAATAAATCAAATAAAGCATTTATAACTTACATTTTTTACATTTTAAGGCCCCTCAGGCCCACACAATCCATCTTCTTTATCCACTCCACCTCTTTGCGAAGCAACAATTTTTCCCTATCTCCTCGTCTCAGAAAACATGGTGTCCAACACGATCTGTCTTTAAAGAGAACACGAGGTGGGCTCATCACATGAAAAAATCAGGTAGCCGCTCTGGCCCACTTTCACTTTTATGACCTCTGGGTCACGACGCTGGAAGGGGAGAGCTCTATCTCTCACAGCAGTGGGGGAGTGGCAGGGGTCATGGCCAGGGAGAGAGAGCTGCCTAGTGACAGCTGTGGAAAACCTGCAGCAACACCCCTAGTGGGTGTTTTGAGCAGGGAATCCCTCTCCCCCTTGTTTACCTCTGAAATAGCGACACATAATGTCACTAATGTCGGGTAGGCCAAAGTGGAGTGGTGGGGGGGCAGAAAGCAGCGGTGGGGAGACACAGAGGCATGTCATGAGGCAGAGCACATGCCTCTGTGTCCTATTTGCCCCCACCCCCACGAACCGCCTTGGGTTCTCTTTAACTGGGCCTCACAAAAATGTCTCTCTACATTCTGCCTTTATGGACAATCTGCAATGGATCGGTTTTGTTCCTGAATGCAGTCTTTCACATTGCAAGTGGTCATTCCCACATAAAAAAGTCCACATGGACAACACACAACAAAATCACTGTTGCAATTGTAAGAACCTCTAATCAGATTTTTTTTCTCCAGTATGTGGGTGGGAAAAGACATCGCTGTGAATAATATCGAAACAACAATTGCATGCATAACAAGGGAGGTACCTTTTTTGCAACCGACGAATGAGCATGTTCGATCAGGATCCCTTTTTGCACACGAAGTTAGCAATCGTCTTGCCTCTCCGATAAGGAAAGTCCTTAAAGTGATGTAAAGAGGGAGGCGGGGTATAGCCAGCACTGCGATTCAAATATTTGTTTATTGAGACAAAAAGATAGTGAGGCACTTACAGTTAAGTCAGTTGGTTCAGGTGGGATGCGATGCGGGTGTGGTGGGCGCCAGGTCTAGATCCCGCTGCGGACGTCCGTTTCGCGCGTCTAGCGCTTGTTCACCGCAGTGGGGGAAAGATGGGAGCGGGCCGTCTCGGCGTGAGCTTCATACTCGCGTCACGGCGGCACTTCCGCCTACGTCAACCAGCCACGCCCCCAGTTTCCATGGCAGCCAACGACGCCCGCCCGCCTCGTATAGAGGACGGAGAGTGTCCTTGTAACTAGGCAATATGCGACGCACCAGCCGGAGCTTAAAGTGAACCTCCGGACTAAAAATCTACTCAGCAGAACTGAAAAGGCTTGGTGTTTCTTTATCAGTTTCACAGCATCAGAACTTTGTTTTTCTTACCAAAGCATCATTTTTTGCTGTATTTTTATCTAAGCTCCACCCATCAAAGAAAAAAAGCCCGGGCTTTTTTCCCTGATGCTGTGCAGAGCATCATGGGATTTCCTATGTTGTTATGCACGTTGCTTAGCAACTGGGAGGGGTGATCAGGACACAGGACAATTGGAACTGTGTATCATACTCCCTGTCACCTCATTGCAACCAAAAAGATGGTTGCCATCATGAAATCAAACATTTGCCTGTTCTTTTAAAACAGGGTGGGTAAGAGATTATATTACCTATCTTTTTTAAATAACATAAGTAATGTAACTTAATGAAAGTATGTTTGTTTAGGCTGAAGTTCCTCTTTAAACAATGTCTCACATTCTGAATCTTTTTGCAAGACAGACCAGGATTTTTGCACAATACTTTTAATTTTATTAGATAACAGTCCACAATGTAAAACAACTCTTGTTATTTTTTACTCTATTTCTAGGCCTCAATAAATCTTCCCTCTCTAAGCCTGTGACCTCCTCACTAATATTGCTTAGACTAGCCTGGTTATAACATTTCTCCACAGCTGCTTGGGAGTTGCCCTGGTAAGGCACCAGGGATTACATCTTTGTCAACAGTGTAGCAATGAGTATAGGTATGCATTACATACTACTGTGACTAGTGGTGAGAGATATTTGTGTCCAGTATTGTGAGGTAACTGATAGAGGGTATCGGTTATCTTTATTATTGGGTCTCTATCCTAGTTTAAAAGATTGAACCTCAATTTCAAGAAGTTGATTCCCAATGCAAATAATGAAAAGTGAAAACCAACATTAACCACAACATAAGAGGGGGAGCGTTAAAGGGGGGTGGGGGGGAGGGGGGCGAGCTTAAAGAGGAACTCCAGTGAAAATAATGTAATAAAAAAGTGCTTCATTTGTACAATAATTATGTATAAATGATTTAGTCAGTGTTTGCTCATTGTAAAATCTTTCCTCTCCCTGATTTACATTCTGACATGTATTACATGGTGACATTGTTACTGTGGGCAGGTTATGTAGCTGTTTCTAGCTGTTCTGGTTGTTACAGACAGCTGTAAACAGCCATTTCCTGTCTGTGAACATTGTTACATTGTGACAGTTTGCCCAGAGTACCGCGGTATTCAGAGCTTCTTGTGGGAGGGGTTTCACCACAATATCAGTCATACAGCGCCCCCTGATGGTCTGTTTGTGAAATGCACTAGATTTCTCATGTAAAAGGGGGTATCAGCTACTGATTGGGATAAAGTTAAATTCTTGGTCGGAGTTTCTCTTTAAGGGATTGAAATAAGTGCTGAGTATACGGGGTTGATCATAGAATATTCTGAGGTAATAGGGTTGCTAATTACTTGGAGGTAGGGAGTAGGTGCTTTAGAATTGGGGAATGTTACTATCATATGTACTTACTTCTTAGTTTTTAACCTCCTTGCCGGTTATCCCGAGCTGAGCTTTAGAATTGGGGAATGTTACTATCATATGTACTTACTTCTTAGTTTTTAACCTCCTTGCCGGTTATCCCGAGCTGAGCTCGGGGTAACACGCGCAGGAGGATTGCTCTTTCGCAATTTTTTTTTACTACATGCAGCTAGCACTTTGCTAGCTGCGTGTGGTACGCGATTGCCGCTGCTACCCGCCGATTCGCCGCTACCGGCCGCACCCCCCCCCCAGACCCCTGCGCAGCCTGGCCAATCAGTGCCAGGCAGCGCTGAGGGGTGGATTAGGATTCCCTCTGACGTCCCGACGTCCATGACGTCGGTGACATCATCCCGCCCCGTCGCCATGGCGAGACCGGGGAAGACCAGCAGGAAATCCCGTTCTGAGCGGGATTTCCTGCTTACTCTGATCGCCGGAGGCGATCGTAGTGGCTGCGGGGATAGCGCTAGGCTAGCTACATGATTTTAAAAAAAATAAAAAAATGCTGCTCTGCCCCATTGCCACGAGAATTGGACCGGCAAGGGGGTTAATGAATAAAGTAATTTCTACCATTTTACTGTGTATTACTTAACCACTTCGCATCCAGACCTTGTTTTCCACTTATGGACCAGAGCAGTTTTGACAGTTTAGCTATATCCTTATTTAATCAGCAACAACTTTATCCCTACTTATGACACATAAATGAAATATATATTGTTTTTGTTTTGCTTTTTTCAAGACAAACTTGGCTTTATTGTACGGTATTTTTTCCCTCGAACAATTTTGTTTTCCGTGCAATTTAATGGGATGGGAAAAAATTAAAAAAATTGAAAAAACATATTTCTCAGTTTTACCAATTCCAGTTTAAAAATAAAAAGCGTTACTGTAGAAAAAAAACACAAATTTTGTTTGGCTATTCTTACCGTTTATCACAAAACTTAGCTTATGTTCCTGTCCCAGTTTATGGTGGAGATATTTGATTCTGAAATAATGCAACAGTCTGTATTTTTAACTATGAACTAAGAAAATAAAAGTATTTTTTATTTTAAAAATCCATCTCTTAGCTCAGGGAACTTCTATTCCCTTTCACCAGCTAGTGCTGCATCAGATAGTGCCAAAAGTGTGCACAGGAGCAAGCCCAATCCTGCACAGCACTGCTTTTGCTACAAGACATATATCTACGTCCTCGTGGCTTTGATGAAGTCACAGAGGACGTAAATATACTGTAGTGGTGGATAAAATGGTTAAACTATTATCATCACTTTATTTTACAAATGAAAACTTTTTAAACGTGCAACATTGATGCTAATTTTGCAAAGCGTCCTGATAATTGAGGCCAGCACTAACTGTTGTCTTGAGTAGAAAAGATGGGAAGAAATTTGTCACCTCAGCCATTCTGCTGTGCACTGTAATCTGAGATTAGAAGACAGGCCCTAAAACCTAGTGAATTGTTTTAAGCCCCACCAGCTGGCATAAAGAAATAAATAGATACAAATTATTGGTGATATTTTAAACTCACTATCTTTTTTTTTTTTTTTACTAAACAAAAGCAAAAAAAAACCAAATAAAACAAAAAAACCAAAAAATAAAATAAAATTCTGATTTGAAATATGAATGTTGTATACTGTCCTCAGCTTTGCCAGTAACCTTCAGTCGGCCACTGCAGAACGCTGAGGCCCAGGAGGAAGGAACCGTGACCCTGAGCTGTGAAGTCTCCAAACCTGGTGCCGCGGTGGAATGGAGAAGAGGTGGACTGGGGCTGCAGCCTGGTGCAAAATATGAGATGCGGCAGAAGGAGAGAGTCCGGGAACTGCTAATCCATAACCTGAAACTGGAGGACACAGCAGAATATAGCTGTGATTCTGGAGACCAGGAGACCAAGGCTTATCTAACCGTGAAAGGTAACATCCCATCAGGGCCATGCCGGCCACAAGGGGAGACTGCTTTGTTCAAACTGATGGAGATTAAGCAAGCATTACCTCTGCAATCTTTTCCCTTCTAATACAAGAAGCAACTAAAATCCTAGTGCCTGTCCTCATGGTATTGTATCTTCCTCTTGTGGGGTTTGCCAATGAACCAGCTGAGACCCCTCCCAGTCCATCCTAAACTCTGCTTCACAACTTATTTACCTCTCTTTGTTTCTCAAGTGTTGCTCCTCCCTATCAATAACCTCATCTTGGTATCTACCAAACAAAAGATAATGATCCAGCCTCTAACACCTACAGAGCTCTCTCCAATCTGGCTCCACCATGGATAACTGCACTAATTTCCAGTCAGCATCCTACACGTAACCTATGCTTTGCTAATGATCTTCTCCTCTAATCCACCCTAATCACCTCTTCCTCTCCTGGATATGAGATTTATCACATGCTTCTTCTCTCATCTAGATTTATCTCCTAGTTGGTTACTCAACCCTCTAAATCTTCAAACTCAGCCAAATAATCCTTCTTCCCAGGAAGTTTTACAATAGTAACCAGTTACTGACCGCGTTACCGGCTCCTCTTACTTTTTATGGTCCTCTAAACTGAAATGGGCAGGATTCTCTGTCTCTCTCTTACTGAATCTTAGCATTGCCATGTTTACCACCTGTCCTGTCTGTATGAACTTAGTACAAGGTGTGCTGTACAGATGTGTATTGTCTTGTTGTTGTGATTCCATTTAAGTTCTAATTATGTAAATATACAGACAAGAAAATCCATACCAAGGTGCATGCTGGGAGATTTACATCTGCAGCAGCCCTGCCTAGTCTCTGCCTCTTTGTAACTCTTTCTTTTCCAGGACATATCGGTATTGAATAAGTTGAATATCTAATATTAAGACATCACCCATGGTTCAAGAAAGGAGACTGTTGTATACAAATAGGGGGACACTAGTTTGAAAACTGTTTTTACCTAATTAGCAATCAAAATTAGATTAAAACAGGTCAAGTTCAAGTCTGCTTTAATTAAAGGGCACCAGCTCTATGGTTGATGTTTCTACTTTTTTTTTCTCTGACCTGGGAGTCATAGTCATAACCTAATTTTTTGCAGTCAGGGGCAGGACCTCTGGACTCTGAAGCAAAATTGAACAATATAAATGGAGCTTATCAGGATAAAGTAGATAAAATCAGGTTACTTTCAGTGAAAAGAATGCTATATTGATCCTGAGTTACACCAGGCAGAACGATATAGAGAATACTGCTAAGTCAGGTGGAAATCGTTCCCCTTTGACATTCCAGGTCTCCTTTTTGGTCCTTTAATGGGATTGACGGCTTCACTGACCAACAGGAATGCTCTGGATCCTACCCCTTGGTTCTATTCTGGTTCAGGGACCTAACTACAGGGGAGCACCCAGAGCTGTAAGGGGGCTCCAACCACTACTTCACGCCCGCTGATAAAGGGGTCCATCCTTCAGATCGGGTGTTTTTGGGGCTACACTTGTTATGAGTGTCATGATTTTGATGTCTGCACTTGTTTTATGACCCTTGTAAGCTGGTCCCCCAGGCTGTAAGGGGCACCAGGGGTAGGCAAGGTAAATGGTGTGAACTTTAGGGAACCCCATCAAAGTTTTGCAGTTATGCTCCTGCTCTGTTTAATTGCATCTGGTCCAGTCTCTGGAAAAATTCAAACTTTAGAAATGTAGTTTTCACTGCCGGTAACTTCTGATTCTGTATTGTACTCTTGGGACCAAATTATAAAACCCAGAGAATGCAGCTATGGGGTTTTTCTTTCTTGTAACAGGCAGAGCAGACTTTTTCTCAGGGATCCATTCACTGTATGGATTTCATGTGCCCTTAAATTAAGATATTTTGGAGCTGTCATACGATCTTACACTATTATTGATAACCTAGTGGGTGAGTAAAAAGAGGCCATTTGGGGTTTAAATGTCTTTACACCTGTAGTATTCTCTGTTTCTGTGCGCCATTCAGCATTGAACTGCTGCGTTTCGCTTTTCCTTATTGTCAGCCATCTTTTCTTGTAGCCCTTCCCATTGCGTTCAGTAAACCGTTGAAGAATACGGTGGCAGAGGATGGAGTCACAGTGACGCTTCGCTGTGAGACTTCCAAGCCCAACGTCCCTGTAGAATGGAGGAAGGGATCCATTGCCCTCTGCCCTTGTGCCAAGTATGAGATGAGACAAGATGGAGTCACAGTGGAGTTGGTAATCTTCGATGTGGAAGGAGAAGATGCTGGAGATTACACTTGTGATACAGGAGACAACCAGACCACCGCCAATCTCAAAGTTAACGGTGGGTGAAAATTGATAAGTCATATTAACTGCACACACATTTTATTAAAAGTAAGTCAACTGGTTTCTAAAACCTATAGATCCGAGGCCATGGTTATTGGTATCATTGCTTCTGTTCTACTGGCCATCCCGGAGGGCAGGGTAACTTCGACATGATTTAAGGAGAATGAAACAATCCCACTGTATTGGCGTGTCCTCCTTAGTCCCCTCCTCTGCTTCAAAATTTTCTCCCTCATTCTTGAGAACTGTAGCGGCAAACAGCTATCCTTGCAAGACTATTCTGTAAACACACTCTGAGGAGATCCTAGATAAAGCCAGAGGTGGTTTATCTGACCTGCTCCATGAAGGAAAGCAACATTATGACTCTCACAGCACATGACAAGTATTTCTCAGCTCTGGATGCATGCCTGGCTTAAAAAGGCAAACATAAATAATCCTATGCATGGCTTTGCCCGCTATCTCAATTTGATACATCATGGATCTTGCTTCTTTGGACACGTGGACCTAATCTGAAATTACCTTTATTAAAGTAAGTCAATATGGCACTCTAGTGTTTTAAGGACAGGACTTTTGGTTTCCCTTTTGGTTCACAACAGATACTCTTAATTGTCTTAATTGCTTTGTGTCTCCATAACTCAAATGAGCTCCCATACTGCTGCTTCTCCAAGCCTCACCACATACAGAATGATACAAAGCTTGCACTGAATAGGGAAAAATACTGTATGTGGGTTGGCTTCATGATGCTGTGCAAGTAAAAGTGATAGCTGTGCAATATACAGTGGCTCTGAATGCATGCCTGGCTCGATACAAAAATAAAGGCTTTGCATGGCTCCGCCTACTATCTCAAAGTGATGCATTATGGATCTTGCTTTTTAGACACATGGAAATAACAGAGAAGACCCGTCCTGTACTGTGTAAGAATCAAAGACCTTATCCCACCCAATGACCTCCCTTAACGAATTCATGCATTGGTATCCATCTGCCTAGATTCCTGCTCTCCCTATTCAAAGAGTCACCAGAAAAAGTCCTACACTTCCTACAGTTAGTTCGGAATGCCACAGCTTGACTCTTGGCAAGTTTTCCTCACTGCTCACAATTCACCTCAATTCTGCAAACTCTCCACTGGTTTGCCAGTAAGCTGGAAGATCCACTGCTGACCTTCAAAGCCCTGAATTGTGTACGAGATATCTGAAGAAACGACAAGAAATCATCACCACTTTGTGCACTCTCTGCTCTGCAAACAAATGTAACGTAATGGTTCCCAGGATAATCTTAAAAACCTATGGTGCTTGGGGCTTCTCACACACAGCCCTGACTCCATAGAATTTATTCTCGCAGTCAGTACAGGGATCCATCTCTAAGGTCCACTAACACAGTTGTGTCCGCTTTTCAGTTACACGTTAATGTTACAGATGCTGCAAAATGGACAGAAGCGGACTCAACTGCATAAGTGGGATCAGACCATAAAGATTTTTTTTTAAAATGTGTATTCCTGAGCCTGTGAGAATGAACATTTTTTATGTGCAGTGCTTTGAGTCCCTGGGGAAGAAAGCACCATACAATCATTATTAGTTTGTAATAATAGCAGACTGTTGAGTATTAGGGTGGCTACATTAAACATAGTACTACCCCAGTAATGTGATTGGAGTTACTCTTTAAAGTGTAACATATATATTTAATAGACCAGTGTACGGAGAGTTGGAAGATTTCATCCTCTCTCTGGTGTCTCCTGGGGTGAAATCTCACTGCCATAACAGTTATGGATGAAGACTTCCACCATGGTGACTGTCTGAGTTTCGAATGACCCCATCCATCATGGTGACATCTTGGAGTTTTGGAAAACTCCATCCACCAGGAGTTTTTGAGTTTTTGTCACATTTTGGAGTTTTGGGGGACCCCATCTACCATGGTGGTTTAACATCTACCAAAACCATAAAGCATTTCCGTTGGACTGAAAGTACTATTACTAATTTATTTATGTAAATGCTTGTCTATTTATGCTTATTACTGCTTTGTTCTCTCGTCACGCTTTAGTTCTCCAGTTTGTGAAGGATCTTCAGAACGAGGAAGCTGAAGAAGGCTTAACAGCTTGCCTCCGTTGTGAGGTTTCCTCCAGAATGGCCAACGTGGAGTGGAGAAAGTGGGGTGAGAAACTACAGGCCAACCACAAGTATGAGATGAAACAAGATGGCGCCGTACGGGAGCTCCTTATTCACGATCTAGAGCCAGAGGATGCTGGGGAATACGAATGCGTTGCTCGAAGCAAGAGAACCTCTGCCACGCTAATTGTGAAAGGTACGTTTTGTCATTGATTTTAATTCCATTCACTCAATTAAAACAAAGATAAGCCACGTGGCGGCTGATTCCCATAACTTTTCTGTTGAATTATCTCACCTTACTTATTAACTCACAATTTAGCTCTCCTTAAAGAGACTCTGTAACAAAATTTTCAGCCTTGATTATTATATCCTATAAGTTCCTATACCTGTTCTAATGTGCTCTGTCTTACTGCAGCCTTTCCTATTTTCACAGTGACTGTGTTATTTCTGTTATATGATCTAATCTTCTCTCCTCTGTCGGGCCTGTCAGGCTCAGGCACTCAGGCTGGAATGTGCTGGTCTGCTTGTGATAGGATAGAAGCTATACACACACCCTCTCCAGGCCCCCTCCAAGCTCTGTATGTCTCACACACTGAGCTACTCTCAGCCTATCACATGCTGTTAGCAGCCATGTCTTTTGTTTGTAAACACTGCCTAAAACTGGTAATTACAAGCCAGGATTGCAGCAGGGAGTGGCAGAAACAGCACAGAGGGGCCCAGGAGAACATAATGAATAGAATGGTATGCTTTTTATTGTAAGAATTTTAGAGTACAGATTCTCTTTAAATAGGGATGCTCGTTCGCATTCCACGGAATAGTAATTTCCACATTTCAGATCAGAAATCAGCATGCGAAAATACCCCATTTTTGAAATTCTGTATTTTTAGCCCAATGACAGAACTCCTAAGCATTGCAACAATCAGAGAATGAAAAAAAAGACTCATCAGAAATCGGAATGCTGCACAATCAGTAATCCATGTTGGCAGAAAACGGAATTCCCACGGAATCGTAAATCAACATTTCTACCATCTCTATTCTTAAATGACTTAAAGGACAACTGTAGTGAGAGGTATATGGAGGCTGCCATATTTATTTCCTGTTAAACAATACCAGTTGCCTGGCAGCCTGCCTGGCAGCCCTGCTGGTCTATTTGGCTGCAGGAGTGTCTGAATCACACCAGAAATATGCAGCTAATCTTGACTGATCTGACAATAGTGTCAGAAATAGAGTTGGGCCGAACGGTTCGCCTGCGAACGGTTCCATGCGAACTTCCGTGGTTCGCGTTCGCGTCCCGCAGGCGAACCTTTGCGGAAGTTCGGTTCGCCCCATAATGCACCATGGAGGGTCAACTTTGACCCTCTACATCACAGTCAGCAGGCACAGTGTAGCCAATTAGGCTACACTAGCCCCTGGAGCCACTCCCCCCTACTAAAAGGCAGGCAGCGGCGACCATTACGGTCACTCGTGTGCCTGCATTAGTGAGAGTAGGGCGAGCTGCTGCACACTCTCTCTCATAGGGAAAGATTAGTTAGGCTTAGCTTGTCCCTGGCTGCATACCTGTTCTGTGAACCCACCACTGCATACCTGTTCTGTGAACCCACCACTGCATACCTGTTCTGTGAACCCACCACTGCATACCTGTACTGTGAACCCACCACTGCATACCTGTTCTGTGAACCCACCACTGCATACCTGTTCTGTGAACCCACCACTGCATACCTGTTCTGTGAACCCACCACTGCATACCTGTACTGTGAACCCACCACTGCATACCTGTTCTGTGAACCCACCACTGCATACCTGTACTGTGAACCCACCAATGCATACCTGTTCTGTGAACCCACCACTGCATACCTGTTCTGTGAACCCACCGCTGCATACCTGTTCTGTGAACCCACCACTGCATTCCTGTACTGTGAACCCACCACTGCATACCAGTTCTGTGAACCCACCACTGCATACCTGTACTGTGAACCCACCACTGCATACCTGTTCAGAGAACCTGCCACTGCATTCCTGTACTGTTCAGTGAACCCGCTACTGCATACCTGTTCTGTTCAGTGAACCCGCCACTGCATACCTGTTCTGTTCAGTGAACCCGCCACTGTATACCTGTTCTGTTCAGGGAACCTGCCACTGCATACCTGTTCTGTTCAGTGAACCCGCCACTGTATACCTGTTCTGTTCAGTGAACCCGCCACTGCATACCTGTTCTGTTCAGTGAACCCGCCACTGCATACCTGTTCTGTTCAGTGAACCCGCCACTGCATACCTGTTCTGTTCAGTGAACCCGCCACTGCATACCTGTTCTGTTCAGTGAACCCGCCACTGCATACCTGTTCTGTTCAGTAAACCCGCCACTGCATACCTGTTCTGTTCAGTGAACAGTTTGGTGTGTCAGTGTGAAGCAGTACCTTAATTACACTACCTGATTGATGTATACACATGCAACATGTTTTAAAGCACTTTAGGCCTGTCATTTAGCATTCAATATGATTTCTGCCCTTAAAACGCTGCTTTGCGTCAAATCCAGATTTTTCCCGGGGACTTTTGGCGTGTATCCCACTCCGCCATGCCCCCCTCCAGGTGTTAGACCCCTTGAAACATCTTTTCCATCACTTTTGTGGCCAGCATAATTTTTTTTCTTTCAAAGTTCGCATTCCCATTGAAGTCTATTGCGGTTCGCGAACTTTAACGCGAACCCGGTTCGCGAACCTAAAATCGGAGGTTCGGCCCAACTCTAGTCAGAAACACCTCATCTGCTGCATGCTTGTTCAGGGGCTATGGCTAAAAGTATTAGAGGCAGAGGATCAGCAGGATAGCCAGGCAACTGGTATTGCTTAAAAGGAAATAAATATGTCAGCCTCCAAATACCTCTCATTACAGTTGTCCTTTTTATACCATGATTTATCTCTCCTTATCTCTTTATCACATGAATTATCTCTTCAAGTGTGTTCATATGTTAGCTCTCCTTAAGGTGGTCATACATCAGGCGACTTGGCAGCCATTCGACCATCCAATTCGATTATATAATATAATGGAATTGGATGAAAATCTGTTCCGCTAAGTGCGTGCCCAACCGACAATGCAACCAATTTTGGGACGAAAATTGGTCGCATTGTCGATCGCGCATGCTGCAAGATGTTGGGCCGACTTGCTAGATCGGGTGCGCAGCAGGAACTGTGTGCAATTTCGCGATGAAACCCCCGTTGCTGTCCCCCTTAATGTGAAATGTCCCCCTGGTGCCCAGTGCAAGTATACATTACCTGTCCGCGGCCTGCACTTGTCCCTCCGCTGGCTCCGGGCACATTCCCTTTCTCCATACACGCACGCCTCACGTGGTTTCCTAGTAAGGAAGCATATGTGACGTCACTTCCAGGATTCCTCCTCTGCATACACATGCGCCCCACGTGGTTTCCTACTAAAGGCGCATGTGTGACGTCACACCTTACTAGGAAACCACGTTGGTCGCATGTGTATGCAGAGGAGGAATCTCAGAAGCCAGCGGGGGACAAGCGCAGGCCGCGGACAGGTAATGTATACTTTACACTGGTCACGGGGGACATTTACATTAGGGAGGCACAGCAAAGGCCGATTCCTTATTAAAGCGGAACTGTAGAAAGAAAATAAACACATTGTTTCACTTACCTGGGGCTTCTCCAAGCCTCCAGCAGCTGTCCTGTCCCGCGCCGCTCCTGCCCTAGCCTCCGTTCCCCCGCCGCCGCTTGGTCCCGTGCTTTGACTTGTAAGTCGATGCCAGCGCAGCCCTGCCAAGCGTATCCTTTCTTCACGCTCCACTCTGCAATGGTGGAGAACGTGAAGAAAGGATACGCGTGGCCAGAGCCGCGCAGGCGCAGTGGCCCGGCAGCGAAACCAAAAGTAACTGGCGACGGGAGAACAGAGGCTCGTCGAAAAGCGGCGCGGGACAGGATGGCTGCTGGGGGCTTGGGGAAGCCCCAGGTAAGTGAAACAATGTGTTTATTTTCTCTCTACAGTTCCGCTTTAATTTCAGCATGAAACTGATCGGGAATTGGCCTGTGCTGTATGGGCAGCCGACAGATCTCTCTCTAATCAGATTTGATCAGAGAGAGATTTGTCTCTTGGTCGAATCTGCCCATTATCGCTAGATGTATGGCTGCCTTTACAATTAAGGTGAAAAATAAGTAAGGTTTATGAATCAACCCCCACACAGAGGAATAAATTGCCAAAATATTTAAGAAGGCAGCCATGTATTTGCATTGCCACCACCGGGATAAGAACATTTAACTAATGCTACGCAGGACGACCATAGATTCAATACTCTGCGGGGTCAAGTACTGTTCTGCTCACAGCAGCTCATCTTCACACTCATAGAAAATACTCTCTTGATACTTAAGAGGACCTAAACTCAGGATTTCCTCTCTGCTCTAAAAAAAAAATAAGCAACAGCATAAAGGGGGTACTTACCTCGGGAAGGGTAAGACTCCTAATGAGACTTCCCTGGCCTCCTCCGTCCCTCCGCTCCAGCTCTTGAAGTTCCCGAACACTGGAGAGGTAAATATTTACTTACCGCAAAACCAAGGCAGGCACAGCAGCGGCTTTCTGTTCGGGTTCAGGTGGAAATTGTCGCGCCCGATCGGGTCCGCTTTACTGCACAGGCGCAGGTAGCTGAAATCTGACAGAACCAACAGATTTTGGGCTAGTCCATCTCCTCATGGGGGATTCTCAGCATGGCCTTTATTCTTTATAAATACTCTCCATGAAAAGGATCTATACAAAGATGCTGGCCAGCCTCCCTGGTGGCTTCACACTTTTTTGGCAGTTGGACTGAGCAACCGCCGTTCCCTAAGTGCTTTTGAAAATAAAGAACACTATGAAAACCGCCCATGAGAAGATGGGCTACTCCAAAATGTATCAGATTTCTGCTACCTACTATAAGTGACAGCAACATAGGGGAAACGTAGGGTATGGCTCATTTTACTCTGGGAGAAATGTACTACTTATTTGAATGTGCTTACATTTCTTTTAAATTTTACAATTTTCTTGATAGTGGATTTTAAAGGATACCACAACTGACATGTGGCATAATGAGATAGACATGGGTATGTACAGTGCCTAGCACACAAATAACTATGCTGTGTTCCTTTTTGTCTTTCTCTGCCTGAAGTAGGTAAATATCAGGTATGTAAGTGGCTGACTCAGTCCTGACTCAGACAGGAAGTGACTACAGTGTGACCTTCACTGATAAGAAATTCCAACTATAAAACACTTTCCTAGAAGAAAATGGCTTCTGAGAGCAAGAAAGAGATAAAAAAGGGGGAAATTCTTATCAGTGAGGGTCACACTGTGGTCACTTCCTGTCTGAGTTAGGACTGAGTCAGCCACTTACATACCTGATATTTACCTCTTTCAGGCAGAGAAAGAAAAAAAGGAACACAGCATAGTTATTTGTGTGCTAGGCACTGTACATACACATGTCTATCTCATTATGCCACATGTCAGTTGTGGTATCCTTTAAATTATATTGTCTCATTAACAGCTAATACATGGAATCATGGAATAACTGGTTAGTAATAAAAACAAGGAACACCAAGAGCCCCAATAGTGTGTAATATGTACTGGTAACTGGTTACTAGATAGAGTAAATATTATTACTCACAAACCAGGGTTACCATTAGGCAACCACTGTTAAAGGATACCCGAAGTGACATGTGACATGATGAGATAGACATGTGTATTATTATTTATTATTATTTAGTATTTATATAGCGCCGACATATTACGCAGCGCTGTACAGTGTATATATATATATATATCTTGTCACTAACTGTCCCTCAAAGGAGCTCACAATCTAATCCCTACCATTGCCATATATCTATATTATGTAGTGTAAGTACTGTAGTCTAGGGCCAATTTTTTTAGGGGGAGCCAATTAACTTATCCGTATGTTTTTGGAATGTATGAAGAAAGTGGCTTCTGAGAGCAAGAAAGAGGTAAAAAAGTGGAATTTTTTTTATCAGTGAGGGTCACACTGCATTCACTTCCTGTCTGAGTCAGGACTGAGTCAGCAACTTACATACCTGATATTTAACTCTTTCAGGCAGAGAAAGAAAAAAAGGAACACAGCATAGTTATTTGTGTGCTAGGCACTGTACATACACACGTCTATCTCATTATGTCAAATCTCAGTTCGGGTATCCTTTAAGGCCGGTGGGGAGATTTTCCTGACCCCACTCAGGAATAAGAAGTCACTGTCTGTAGATGAGAAAAAGGGGGTTCAACCCTCCACCCAGGGTGGACTCAATATTATGCAGGAGAACAGAGGCGCCAGAAGGATAAAAGGAAGCTAAATGAGCTTAAAAAACAAATTCTTGGTAAATACAGGAGGTAGTGGTGTACTTACCTGCTCCAAGTAGACTTGGGCATAACGACACCTCTGTAGGTGCCTGGCTCTTCTACTGACCACATATGCTATTGCTCCGTTGTTATTGCTAGATGAAGTGGGATCAAACCTGCGAAACGCATTGCATATGTGGAGTTCATAAATAAAATATATTGACTGTCTTTACTACAGTCGTTGTGTTTCTACTTGGAGGAGGTAAGTCCACCACTACCTCTTCTATTTACCGAGAACATGGTTAGTAATAAAGTCCACCATGTCATTGGGATTTTAAAACATACATTCCAGAACTGACCCACCGCTCTGTTTCAGAACTGGATATCAGCATCGTCCGCGGCCTCAAAGACATCTCAGTGATTACAGGTGAGGACGTTATTTACAAGTGCGAGGTCTCCCACGCAAACGCAAGGGACGTGGAGTGGCAGCTGCAGGGGATCACTCTGGAGAATAACGAGATGAACGAGATCTCCGTGGAGAGCGGCACGATGCACGTCCTCAAACTAAGCGGCGTGACACAGGAGGATTCTGGGACGGTTACCTTCAGGGTTGGCCGGTCTGTGTCTGCAGCCCAGCTTACTGTCAAAGGTAAGAACATCTATAGCCAAAGTCAAGGCAGACGTAAAATGTAAAAAGGCACTGTAGTGACATGTAGTAAAATGCAATTAATTATTAAAGGGAAAGTAAACTTATGATATAATGATTTGTATGTGTAGAACAGCTAAGAAATAAATCATTAGGAGCAGAGGCATGAGTTTAATATTGTTTCCAGTACAGGAAGAGTTAAGAGACTCCATTTGTTATCTATGCAAAAGAGCCACTGAGCTCCATGACTTTCAAAATCACAGAGAGCTCTGTCTTCTGAAGCTTGTTATCTCAAGTGTCTTTCAATGTATTTTCTTTTTCTCTGCAGAGAAGGGTTCAAAAGTTCACCAGCCTGCTCCGTAAAAAAAACATTTAGAATGCTGAGTAGTGTGTGAACTGCAAATATTAGAGAATTATGCAATGTTATAAAAAAAACCGATATAACTGAAAATAAAAATATGAGAATATTTTCTTTGCTACTAATGTTCTAGTAATTATCCGTACTACGCAACCAATTCATTATATCAGAATTTTTTTTTCGCTTCAGAGTCACTTTAACCACTTCACCCCAAAGGAGTTTTTACCCAGACGAGCGATTTTCAGTGCTCATCCCTTTCATTTCCCAATAGCTTAATCACTACTAATCACAATGAAATGATCTATATCTTGTTTTTTTTTCACCACCAATTGGGCTTTTTGGGGTTTCAGTAATTACTTTATTTTCTATGCATTTTAAAGGGAAAAACAATGAAGAAATACACTATTTCTCCTATTTCATCCCCTGTAGCTTTAATATAAACACTGCTACTGTACATAAAACCCTCACAAGACTTTAATTGTGTCCCTAGTACAAAGTATGGTGACATTGATGCAGGGACACAGGGGTTTTATTATAGAGGATATTGTAAAAAAAAAAAAAGAAAAAAAAAGCAAATGTAGTAGTTATGTAATTTTCACTACAGTTCCTCTTAAACTCTGGAAACTGTTGTTGTTATCCCATGTCTTTAACCACTTATGGACCAGAGCAATTTTCACATTACAACACTCCTCCCATTCAATCGCCAATAAATGTATTACTACTTATCACACCGAAATGATCTATATCTTTTTTTATTCCGCCATTAATTATGCTTTCTTTGGGTGGTACTTTTTGCTAAGAATTATTTGATTCTATATGCATTTTTAAGGAAATCAGAAAAAAAATCATTATTTCTTAGCCTCATCCACAACAAGCCTCATCCACAGCTTCTCCAAACTGCCAAGGCACTCAGACCCATGTAGCAAGGGCTTATGGGAGCTCAGTCTAGGCAGGAGGAGGAGGTTACTAGCCAGAAATTTCAGAGGCAGATGGGAGGAGGGAGTGAATTTTTCACAGGCTGAGGGGTAGAGATGCAGTTGCTGATTACATGTGTAATGATGACAAACAGAACATGGCCACTGTCATTGTATCACAGTAATGAATCATCTTAAACTGTTGAAGCTGTATGCAGCCAGATTTGCTGTGTAAACGATCTAAACTTTTGATAAGATATATATACAATTTACTTGTTATAGTTAGTTTTTCATCTCGGATCCGCTTTAAGTACAATGTGCTACTGTGGGTAAAACCCACACATTTTATTTGCCCATTTGTCCTGGTTATTACAACGTTTAAGTTATGTCCCTAGTACAATGCATGTCGACAATATTTTATTTGTAAATAAAGGTTTATTTTTTTCAGCTTACACTATATCAATAATCACAAGCCCTTTTACGAGTCTTTTATTTTTGTAACTTTGGGAGAGGGTGGGAAGTAAGGAGTTAATTGAGGGTTTACTTATTTTTATTTAATGTCTATAGGTGTCTTTTTACTTTTTGGCCTCTAGATGTCCCCCCACTTTATTCCTTTGTAATGTGAACAGTACACAGGAAGTAACATGTGATGCTTTCACTTTCTTTTTAAGAATGACCAACGGCTCCTCTTACACAAATTTAATACAAATAATATGTAGCTTGGAATTGAGATTTAGAAGGAAGTGAATTGGATTGGCCCAATTTGAAGCTGCATACAATATGCATTACATTTGCATGCAGGCCATTATTAGCACCTCATTGACCCCCTAAAGCTTTAAATAACTTCATCAAGGTTTCTTTCATGTCTCAAACGTTACCTGTCCCAAACTTTTGGGCTTCTGACACCAGCTATTAAAGGGAACCTTAACTGTGAAGGGAAAAAAAAAGTTTCACTCACCTGGGGCTTCCCCAAGCCCCCTGCAGCCGCCCTGTGCCCTTCGCAGCTCCTTGAGTGTCCTCGGGCCCCCTGCCGCGGCTTAGTTTCATTTTCGGCTGACTAACAGTCGGCCCCCGGCAACGTGTCTTCGTCTTCGCCTTTCCCGCCGTCAAGCGCGTCATGCACAGGCGCAAGGGGGCTTGGGGAAGCCCCAGGTGAGTGAAACTCTCTTTTTCCTTCACAGTTAAGGTTCACTTTACGGCTAAGTTCACAAAGGCCAGGTGCACTATGTGCTTGTTATGAGTGTGGACTGCAATGGAGACTGGTTGTAGACATTAAAGTCATTGGGAATCAAAAAAAAAAAAATAAACCATATACTTACCTAAGGAGAGGGAAGGCTCTGGGTCTTATAGAGCCTTTCCAACCCTCTCCCAGTCCCCTTGTTGCAGCGCTAGCTTCCCTGTTTGAACCCCCCCCCCACTTCGGAAGTCTTCGGGATGATAGGCAGCTCCATACTGCGCACGCGCGCGAGAGAGTGTGCTGGTGCGTTCGCAGTATGGACTGGCCCGTCTTCGGGAGCACTCAGGCTCCTGAAAACTTCCGAAGCCTCCCTTCAGCGGCGGAGAGAGCAGTATTTGACCAAATTGGTTGAATACTGCTACCAGTAAAGAAGCGTTGTAACGGGGACCGGGAGAGGAGAGAAAAGGCTCTATAGGACCCAGAGCATTCCCTCTCCTTAGGTAAGTATGTTACTGTATTGCAAAGTCCCCAATTCTGGTTTTCTAGTACAGTCACCGTGCGGGAGAAAAAGTAAAGACTTCTCGTGGGAAAGGGGGTATCGGGCAACTGATTGGGATGAAGTTCATTCCTGGAGTTCCTCTTTCAACTTTCCCCCCTTTGTTCTGGCTCAGCCGTCCCTGTAGTGTTTGAACAGAAGCCTGAGAAGCAGAGGGGTGAGGAAGGTTCCACGATCGTCCTGCGAGCCCAGATCTCCAAGCCCGACGCTCCGGTTCAGTGGAGGAAGGGGGCCACACCGCTCACACCCAGCAACAGACTGGAGATCCGACAGAAGGGGAAGGTGGTGGAGCTGATTATAAACCAGGCCCTGCCGGAGGACTCTGGAGATTACACCTGCGACACCGGGGATGAGAAGGCCACCTCCGCTGTGACTGTGACAGGTGAGGGCTGACAACACTAGAGGGCGGTAGTGAGTAGGGAATAGCCAATGAGATGCTAATGATTGCATTAAAGTGAACCCGAGGTAAGAGTGATATGGAGGCTGCCATATTTATTTCCTTTCAAGCAATACCAGTTACCTGGCAATCCTGCTGATCCTCTGTCTCTAATACTTTTAACCATAGACCCTGAACAAGCATGCAGGTGTTTCTGACATTATTGTCACATCTGACAAGATCAGCTGCATGCTTGTTTCTGGTGTTAATCAGATGCTACTGCAGCCGAAGTGATCAGCAGGGCTACCAGGCAACTGGTATCGTTTAAAAGGAAATAAATATGGCAGCATATCACTCTCACCTCGGCTTCACTTAAAATTTCAATGGAAGACAGAATTATTAGCATTGCATTGGTCATCTGTAATTATCAGGAATTGGCTGGTCGGGCTCTGTAGCAGAGTCACGTAAATAATGAGTATTTCTCATAAATTTTAACATTTCTCCAAAAACTAAATACAAAAAAATTGCCGGCGCAGAAAGAAGCAAATAACCAAAGCTAGGTAACTATCAGTCAGAGCTTGTTCAAACTAAGAGCATTTTTGGCTTTTTTTTTAAAGCGCTGGCGATTTTAAAAATTGCCTTAAAGAGACACTGTAACAAGAAAAACCTCCCCTTGGGGGTACTCACCTCGGGAGGGGGAAGCCTCCGGATCCTAATGAGGCTTCCCCCGTCCTCCTCTGTCCCACGGGGGTCTCGCTGCAGCCCTCCGAACAGCGGCCCGACAGACCCGACAGCCTGTTCAATATTTACCTTTCCAGGCTCAAGCGGGGGCGCTGTTGCGGCTCTTCTGACGGAGATAGGTGGAAATAGCCGAGATCTGTTGGGTCCGCTCTACTGCACAGGAGCAGGAGACTTGCGCCTGCGCAGTAGAGCGGCCTGACGGAGATCGGCTATTTCCGCCTATCTCCGTGGGAAGGAACGGATCCTGCGCTGGAGCCAAAAGGTAAATATTTACATTGCCGCCGCTCCGGGAGGATTTTCGCCACCACCGTGGGACCGAGGAGGACGGGGAAGCCTCAATAGGATCTGGAGGCTTCCCCCACCCCAGGTGAATACCCCCCGGGGGAGGTTTTTTCATTACAGATTTTCTTTAAAAGGCGTTTCTGCAATGTTGCTCTATGTTAGTGTTCTCACATGAGCGATGAGCTTTCTATCCAATCGCAAACGTGGATCCTGCATTTTCTGAGCGTTTGCAATTTGAACAGAAAGGATAGGAAAATCGGATAGGAAAATGCTTGAAAAAGCTATTTCCCGAGCACTTTTAATGAATAAATACATTGTATTTATTCATTTCTGGGGCAAAGAGTTCACTTCGTGACTGACATCAGGAAGGGAAAAAAAAAAACCGACACAAAATCGCTTAGTAAAGTGCTTTTCTAAGCGAAAAATCGCTGTGAAAGCGCTTCGAAAAGCGCTTTCAAAATCGCTCAATAAATCGTTCAGCCTTTGTAATTTATAATGTAAATCAGCCCTTAGAGGGTAGCCCAAGGCGATATGTGACATGGTGAGATAAACATGTTTATGTACAGTGCAGAACGTATTAATAACCAGGGTGTTTTTCTTGTTTTATTTTCCTGCCTGAAAGAGTTAATTTCTAGGCATGAAAGTGACAGCTTCTGTCTTGTCGGGAATATAGTAAACATCACTGATAAGCAAATAACAGCCATAAAAGTTTTCCTGGCAGAAAACAACTTGTTTCCTACGTTGCTGTCACTTACAGTAGGTAGTAGAAATCAGAAGCGACAGGTTTTGGACTAGTCCATCTCTTAATTTGGGGATTCTCAGGGAATTATTTATTTTCAAAATCACTTAGTGAATGGCAGTTGCTCTGTCCATGTATTTTCATTTAGAAGCACTTAATAGGCTGCAACTGAGAAGAGACAACATAACATTCAATCTACTTTGTAAATGTTTAACTATAAAATAAAACCATGGGGTATCTAAAAAAAAGGTAATTTTTAGGAGTTGGAGGATAAATACAATTGTTTATCTCATCAGTTTATTTTTACCTCGGGTTCACTTTAAGTGGTTTGGTGGTTGTTCTGGAAACAAAATGGTTGTTTGACTGAACGGATTTTCCTGTCCCAGCCGCCCCCGTGCAGTTCACCCAACAGCTTCAGAACGCACAGGGTGAAGAGAACGGGTCTGTGACGCTGAGGGCGGAGATCTCCAAAGCTGGCGCCCCCGTACAGTGGAAGAAGGGCGGAGCCGCTATTAAAGCAGGTGCCAAGTATGAAATAAAGCAGGTTGGCTGCGTGGTGGAACTTCATATACACAAGCTGCAGCCATCTGACGCCGCTGAGTACACCTGTGATACCGGAGAACAGAAATCCACAGCCACCATGTCTGTGAAAGGTAAGAGGATAATCAGACTGTCATGTGACAAACCTAACCAAATGAACAGAACCCTTAAAGGTAACCAGAGACGAAGCACCCTTGTGTATTTTACCATATATATCAGTAAGGACATTAGAGAAAACACTTACCATGCTCTCTGTTTCATCCTCATTGCTAAAAGTGTCTGTTATCAGCTGTGATAAGAATCCCAGACTGAGCATTCAGTCTGGCTTTGCAGGGAATAATTATAGCTGAGTCATTATAGCAGAGCCACAAGGGGGCAGGCTTGGGCTTGAAAAGACACCAGAGAAGACAGACTCAGCTATAATCTTTCCCTAGCAAAGCTAGACTGAGTTCTCAGTCCGGGATTCTTATCAGAGGTGATAACAGTCAGGTTAAACAGAGAACAATGAAACAAAGAGCAGATTAGGTGTTTACTGTCATGTTCCCACTGATTTATAAGGTAAAATACATGAGGGTGCTTCATCTCTGGTTCTCTTTAAGTACCTGCAGTAATCCAATAATGAAGATTTCTGTGGGTGCCTGAAGACTGAGAATCAGAGCCAGATCATCCACAAGGCAACCTAGGCATGTGTCTAGGGATAGGGAACGTTTTTGTCTCACACTCGCTAAAGACTTCAATTTGAGTTGGTGTAGAGAGTGCTGAAGCTGAAAAAAAAGGGATGACACCCCTCATTGAACATTAAAGTATAAGTAAGCTGGCACAACCATGAACTATCCATATTGTTTCTTGCAATATAAAAGCCAAGGTTTCAGAGCCATGTAGGGCCCCTTTATCAAGGCACAACTTGGTCAAGGCAACAGTCTGCCACTTCAGGGTTAATGGAAATGCCCTGTAGGCAGTAAAGGCTTCCCTTTGCACTCACAAGTGTGATGTGCATCCAGCGAGCGGCTAAGCAATGTGTGCTTTGATAAAGTGGCGCTATGTGTCTTTGAAATGTTGGCTTTTATGTTGCAAGAAACAATAAAGAAGGTTTAAGGGTGTGCCAGCTTGTTTATACTTTGATATGTCTAAGGATTTTAGATGTCTAGGGGCCCTAGCAGTCATCTCCTTCTAACACCAATCCCCACTTAACTTTAACAAAAAGCTAAGTAGCAAACAGCCAGGACCAAGGATGTCTTTATTGAAGCATTGTTTTGCTTTAATCCTCTTAAAAAAGGGGTTCTTAAATGTTCTTGATTTGGGCTAAATCACCATCTGCTCTGACTCTAAGACGCGTGCATGGTGTATCGCCGTCCGGTCACTTTGCGCAGAGTGAGCCAAATGACAGCTCACCCTTCAGCCGTAGTTTCGGCCGGCGTTAATTTCTTTTCCCCCTTCGAGTCATAGCAACTCGGAGGGAGAAGTCATTTGGGGCCCGGCTATTTGCCGTCACCCGAATTACACTACTGTTCGGCCATAGACATAATTATTATGTCTATGGTGGTGCCCAGGCGCAGTGCGGGAAAGAGCACATGCTGAAATGACCTGCCTCGCTAAGCAACACCCCTGGGCACTCATTGTTCACTTGAAAACATCTATTTTCCAGCCAGAATTCAGCTTTCGTAATACAGGTAGTCCCCGACTTACAAACACCCGACTTACGAATGACCTGCCGATACGAACGGCATAGATTCTGTGTTTCCATGGGAACAAGTCAAAAAAAATTTCAAATCGGACTTGTAGTTTTTGAGAAAATGGATTTAAAAAAATGCAAAGAAAAAATGGCTTTTAAACTTGTATGAACAGGGACAGAGGACAGAGGTGACACAGAGGGGGACACTGGAGGTACAGGGGACAGAGATGGCACAGTGTTCCGACTTAAGAACAGATTCAGGTTAAGAACGAACCTGCAGTCCCTATCTCGTTCATTAACCGGGGACTACCAGTATTTACTTACCTGGGGCTTCTTCCAGCCCCTAGAAGTCTTCTGAATTCCTCGCTGCAGCTCCAGTGCTCCCGGGTGTCCTGCTGGCCTTCCTTAAAGCTTGCCGATCTATCGGCGGGTCATCACTTTTTTACTATTTTCTATGCTGTATTGTGTTCCCATTGTTCTTTTGTTCCTTGGCCTCTTCCAAAGCCTCCTTTCTTTGAGTGAAATGTAGATAAGGTTCTCCTATAGAACTGCATAATACAAACCTGATGCTAGCACGAGTGGATATCACCATACTCAAGGGCTATCGAATGGACAATTCGAGTTTCACACAGCATATACCAGAGGGCCACATGTTGGGCATCAGGTCTTGAGACTCATGACTAGAAATTCCATAGTAATTACTCAAGGGTCCAAAAACTCCTTAAAGGGGAACTTCAGCCTAAACAAACATACTGCCATCAAGTTACATTAGTTACGTTAATTAGAATAGATAGGTAATATAATCTCTTTGTCATGGGGGCAGCCATCTTTTTGGTTGAAAGGAGGTGACAAGGAGCAGGAGATACAGTTCCAACTGTCCTGTGTCCTGATAACCCCTCCCAGCTGCATGCGCTAGGCTTCAAATGTCAAATTCAAAATGTAAAAAAAAAAAAAATTGCACCAAAACAGCAGAACGAGAACAACAAAATCAGAAATCCCATCATGCTTTGCACAGCATCAGGGGAAAAAAGCCCGGGCAGTTTTCTTCTGTGCAGCTAAAAATGAGGCTTGTATAAGAGAAACAAAGTTCTGATGCTGTGAAACTGTTAAAGAAACACCAAGCCTTTTCAGTGCTGCTGAGTCGATTTTTAGTCCGGAGGTTCACTTTAAGGGTCCTTAGGCTAGGGTAAATGTAGGTCTCATATATGGACCTCCTTCTACCACCGATAACAACCCAATCATAATACAGCCAGCCCAAAGTATTGGCTATAGTTATCAGCTAAATTGGTGGGCTCCCTCAAATCTTCTTCTGTCTCACATCCTTCTCCTGCATAAAAGATAGGATAATAAGCTGTTCATCTTATAAATCAAGAGGTAATCTTACTTCTTTTGAAGAATTTCGACCGTTTATTTAAAAAAAGGTATTTTATTCCAGAACATAAAATTGACAACGTGTTTCGCGGGTGCTTGCCCACTTCTTCAGGTCAGTGAAAAAACAGGTTCCTTAATTGCTGTGGCTGTGTAGCAAGCATGAGCGCCTCTGTGAGATGAGAGAGAGGACATGACCAAGGCGGCCTGTGATGTCTTTTGCTCAGGGCCCCATTTTTTCTGGCTCACACTGATGTATTTTCTTGCAGAGCCAGAACCACATATAGTGGATAAGCTTCAGAACGTGTCTGTAGAGGAAGGAGAAGATGCCATATTCAAATGTAAGGTGTCGAAGGATAACGCCCCCGATGTTCAGTGGTCCCTGGCTGGTGTCCCTCTGCAGAGCAATGAAATGAATGAGATCTCTGTCCACAAGGGCAAAATCCACACTCTGACCCTAAGGAAGGTGTCTCTGGAAGATTCCGGAAAGGTCAGCTTCAGGGTTGGAAAGGACACCACCGAAGCTGAGCTGGAAGTTACAGGTAAATACGATCAATGAATCTCTATTTATTAATTCCATGTAACTTACGCTCAGCCAATAGTATTGCTTGCTTTACCCACTGGATTATAACGCAAGAAGGAAACATGACATGCAGCCAGCTAATGATGCTGGTGGGAAGGAGCAGAACCCAAAGAAACCATATTGTTAAATTCTAGGAAATGTGAGATAAATGGACCACCTTAGATCTAAATATGGATATCAGTAGAACAGCTCATGGTGTAGTATGGGATCGATGTTCTCACGTTGTAGATTTTCAAGTCTCTGTCTAGTCATAATCACTTCCTGTTTCATTCTACACAGGAAATAGAAATGACATATGATTGTGACAATTTCACATGATCATATCAGAAGCAGACGCCTCAATCAGTTCTCGTCTAGGTGATCGACCTTACTTAGAAGAAATATTTTAGAGAACCTGATATGTAGTACAAACAGACAACAGGGCTACAGAACCCTCATAGTTACATAGTTAGTTGGGGAAAAAAATCCATCCATCAAGTTCAACCAGAAAAAAAGAATTATAAAAAAAACAAAACATCATCCTGAACCTGCACATATCCCAGTTGATCCAGGGGAAGGAGAAAAACCTTACAAGGCTTGGGCCAATTAGCCTCAAAAAGGAAAAATTCCTTCCCGACTCCAGATGGCTGTCAGATAAATCCCTGGATCAACTCTTCTGGGAATTACCTAGTAATTATAGCCGTGGATGCCCTTCAATGCAAGGAAAGCATCTAGGCCCTCTTTAAATGCAGATATAGAGTTTGCGATAACTACTTCCAGAGGTAAGATACTCCAGAGTTTAACCACTCTCACTGTGAAGGACCCCTTTCTAAATAGATGGCAAAAATGTTTTTCCTCCATACGTAGATCATGTCCCCTTGTCCGTCGCACAACCCTAGGGACAAAAAGCTCATCTGCGAAGATTTTATTTTGTCCTCTGATGTATTTATACATGTTAATCAGGTCACCTCTCAGTCTCAGCTGGCGATTGGTTTACGTGGTCATGGTCACACTTTCTGAAGGGAATATGGTTTTTTTGAGATAGTGTACCTGTTATTATGCAAAACATTGTCTGATGAGTAATATGTAGTGCTATCGTCCATTCGCACCTAGCGGTCAACAAAGTTGGTTCTATTGTCCGATGAAATATTTCTGCCTGACTCATCTTGATGGTTTGACAGCCGGTAACTGACCTTCCTTTTTACCCTAGCTGTGCCACTGAAATTCAAGAAGACCCTGCAGCCGGCTGAGGCAGAAGAGAAGGGGAAAGTGACGCTTCATTGTGAGTTTTCCAAATCCAACCAGGCTGTGGAGTGGAAGAAGGGGTCTCTGGTGATCAAACATGGCGGCAGGTATGAGATCACTACAAGTGGAACCAATCATAACTTGCATATTAAAGACATTGTGCTGGAGGACGTGGGCGAATACAGCTGCAGTGCTGGAGGAGAGAGGACCTCAACCAAGTTACACGTAAAAGGTAAGATAGCAGAATGCTACAATACATATATGTACTATATATATAGTTTACTATTTTCTCTTTAATCATTAAAGGGAAGAACCAAGCACTATCAAAATAAGACTTACCTCGGGCTTCCTCCAGCCCCTTGCAGCCATCCTGTGACCTTGCTGCAGCTCCGGTGGCTCCCGGTCCCCTCTGGTGCAGATGCTGACCTCGCCAGGACGGCATCTTGCTGCGTTCCACTGTGCGGTTCACTGAGTCGCACTGACGTCATCCGGACTGTACTGCGCAGGAGCAGAACTACTGTGCCTGCGCAGTACAGTCTGGATGACGTCAGCCCGGCTCTGAGAGCCGATCGCGCAGGCGCATTAGACATCTTGCACCAGAGGGGACCTCGGACCACCAGCGGGGAGCGGAGCTTCGTCGAGGGCACCGGACGGCTGGCAGAGGCTGGAGGGAGCCCCAGGTAAGTGGATTTTTAAAATTTTAATGGCGCTAGGGCGTGTCCTTTAAGTTTTCCTTGTAGTCATGCAAATAATAACTGGTCTAATTTTTGCTTTTACATCAGTATCATTTCTGACTTTTCTTAAAGAGGCCCTGTAGTGCCATAGAGTAGAATACAATAAATTGATCAGGATACCCACTTTAACAGTAATTTTCAAAAACAGTAACCCCACCCTTACATTGATGTTTAGCCTAGGCTATTTAGCTATGGGGAATTCTCCCCATAGCTGTAAGATGTAGGGCCGACGTCCTTGGTTGGGTGTATGGTGGTAACAGGGTGCAATATTGAGCGACGGACGTGGCGGAACCCCCCGCGCTGTCCCCTCTAAGGTCAAATTTATTTGCCCGTTTTGGCCTCTGGCTCCAGGCTCTGCCCACAATCTGCATACATGCGCCCCGCGTGGTTGTTGTCATAACGTGGCTGTGATGTCACACATGTGCCCACCTATGCACCAGGCAACGGTGGGGGGGGGGGGGTGGGTCTAGGGAGAAGCGGTGGCAGCACATTTTACATTAGAGAGACAGTGCGGGGGGCGGTGAGGCAGCCGATGTATCATCACAAAGCCAGTTCCCGAAAGATTTCATGCTGAGATCTGCAGTGTATGGGCAGGCAACAGATCCTTCTCCAATCAGATTTGATCAGAGAGAGAGAGATCTGTCCCTTAGTCGATCTGCCCATACATTGTCTGATGTATGGACACGTTAAAAATGTCACCACCTGCAACATCTGTGGCCCATTGTAAAGTCTTACCTCGCCTTGATTTACATTCTGAATTTTATCACATCCGGCGACATCTTTACTGCCGGCAGGTGCAGCTCTGCAGAATGTTTGTGTATGCTCAGTGTTCTAAAGCTAGTCGAAAGAATACCTGGTCTCCCAGAATGCTCTGGGAGGATAATTCCGCATAGCTAAACAGCCTGGACTAAACATCACTGGGAGGGCGAAGCTACCTGTACATACCATGATACAACAATATAAAAATATAGGAAGTGTTTCTGATGCTGAAACCAGGAAAATTATTATAAAAGTGGGTTGCCTCTTTAATCCATTAGCAGCTCCAATAGAGTTATCTCGTTTGAGATAAATGCTCTGCTTTTGATCTCAGCTGGCAGAATTTGTTGTGTTGTAAATTCTTGGAATGCTCTAATCTCTCTCTACTAGCAGAAAATATAGAAACTGAAAGCAGAAGTCCTCTGTTATTGTCTCACACTGCCCACTAGTGACAAGTGGACATAATTACACATTACAGCAGTACTAATTAGAAGCAAGGAAATGTAACAAAGATAAAATAAATAAAAAAGTGCTAAAATAAATTGGCCTGAAGTACTTGCAAGCCCCCAAATAAATTGGCTGCTAGAGGGTTAAATCTATGAATTTTTTGCAGGCAGTCTGTCCCTTTTCCTTACTGTCCTGTTCTGTCTGTGTGTCGGTAGAGATTGCGCTCTGCTCACCATCGTCGCTGTGTTTTTTAGCCCTGCCTGTAGCTTTCACACAAGAGCTGTGTAACATTGAGCCGGAGGAGGGCCGGACGGCGGTGCTGCAGTGCCAGGTCTCCAGAGCCGGCTCCCGCGTGGAGTGGAGGAAGGGGGCGCTGGTTCTACAACCCAGCGATAAGTATGAAATGAGACAAGATGGCACCTTAGTTGAACTAGTGATCCGCAATGTGGACATGGAAGATGACGGCCAGTATACGTGCAGCACGGAGACCTCCCAGACCACCGCCTCCGTCTTCGTACAAGGTAATCAGCATTATTACGGGAAGCAAACAATATGTTAATTAAATTAATGTACTTCTTTACACATTATTGGGCTTGTAGGAGCTGAAGGCAGACATGGTGCTTGCTATGGGGTCCCTGAGTACATAGGGGGCACTCTGAGTACACAGGGAAGACCAGCACTTTCTGTCTGCATAATAACCTATGCATTAAGCAATGCCATGCAGGGAAATAAGGAAATAAGACGTAGTAAATTGAAGTCATATGTAGTTAGTAGTATGTTTAGTTTAAGGGCACTTTTACACTTGGATGTTGCGTTAGAGGGGACGTTACAGTCGCATAACGTTCCCCTAACGCAACGCATGGTGGTGGTAAAGGAGGAAGCTACATAGAGCGGCTCTTGATGTGTCCGTGATGCGTAATTTTTGACGCATGCGCCGGTGGAGACCACGTGATCGGAACACTCCGCATCACGTGGTCCCGCCAGCCAATCGCCGCACAGAGCAGCCGCTCCAGGAAGTAAACACTGCACGTCACACAGTGCAGTGAATATTAATTAGCCATGTGGCTAGGGGCACTAGCGGACTCTCCCCTCCTCCTCCAACATAACTGAGCATGTGCAAGCAGTCTAACGCGGCTAAAACCGCATATAGCACACAGCATGCTGCACTTTCATAGAACGTGCAGCGTTACACTGTAACGCAACCTGAGCACTGTGAACAGCCCATTGATTTTTCATTACTGTGAGTTGGGCTGCGTTACAGGCTGCTCTAACGTGCACCTGTAACGTCCCAATGTGAAAGCAGCCTTAAGCAAACCCGAAGCGACAATAAACTTATGAGATAGTAAATTGTATGTGTAGTGCTGCTAAGAAATACAATATTTGTAGCAAAGAAAAGAGTGTCATATTGCTTTCTAGTACAGGAAGAGTTAAACAACTTCAAGCAAATCTGTAACATAACAAACAACCCCTCTGGGGAATGCCTACCTCGGGAGGGGGAAGCCTCTGGGTCCTAATGAGGCTTCCCCCATCCTCCTCTGTCCCAGCAATCCAGCGATGGGACCCCCCGGAGAGCGTTACAGGCGCACGTTAGAGCAGCCGGTAACGCAGCCCAACTCACAATAATGAAAAATCAATGGGCTGTTCACAGTGCCCACGTTGCGTTACATTGTAACGCTAGACATCAAGAGAAAGTAATGCATGCAGTACGTTATACGACTGCTTGCACATGCTCAGTAAGGTTGGGGAGGAGGGGAGAGCACCCAGGCACATGGCTAATTATTATTCACTGCACTTTGTGACGTGCAGTGTTTACTTCCCGGAGCGGCCACTTTGTGCTGCGATTGGCTGGCGGGACCAAGTGATGCCGCATGCGTCACAAAGTACGCATCACGGCATCACGGACACCAGAGTGAGCTGCATAACGCGGCTCGCTCTGACGTCCACATCCAACACCACCAGGCGTTGCATTAGGGGCACATTATGCGGCCATAATGTCCCCTAAAACGCAACATCCTGGTGGGAAAGTAGCCTTAAAGAGAACCCGAGGTGTGTTTAAAGAATGTTATCTGCATACAGAGGCTGGATCTGCCTATACAGCCCAGCCTCTGTTGCTATCCCAAACCCCACTAAGGTCCCCCTGCACTCTGCAATCCCTCATAAATCACAGCCGTGCTGTGAGGCTGTGTTTACATCTGTAGTGTCAGTCTCAGCTGCTCCCCCGCCTCCTGCATAGCTCCGGTCCCTGCCCCGTCCCTTCCCTCCAATCAGCAGGGAGGGAAGGGATGCAGGCGGGGACCGGAGTTCTGCAGGAGGCGGGGAGAGCAGCAGACTGACACTATAGAGTTAAACACAGCCAGCTCTGACAAGCTGTTTGTTAGCAGTGTGGCTGTGATTTATGAGGGATTGCAGAGTGCAGGGGGACCTTAGGGGGGTTTGGGATAGCAACAGAGGCTGGGCTGTATAGGCAGATCCAGCCTCTGTATGCAGATAATATTCTTCAAACCGACATCGGGTTCTCTTTAAATCACCCAATAATCACTAGGTAGTAGGTGTTATGAGACTTTAATAAATACCCACGCTGATTACTATTCCCCATCCGAGTTGTAGCAACTCAGGAGGGCGCTTAATTCGGCCACCAGCTTTTGCTGGCTACAGAATTACTCTTTTTTTCACTAATTTATGAGGTGCCCGGCTAAAACTCTGGGTTGGCGCTGGCACCAAGATCAGCTGCCTCGAGTTGAAACACTTGGCGTGGGTGGTTGAGAAGTTCTGGATGCACCATTCAACAATTATATATTTGAGTTTGATTTTGGTATGTCACTTAGAAGGTTTGGAGGAGTGCAGTTCTAATTCCAAAAAATGTTTTTCCCCAGAAAGTAAAAAAAAAGGCTTTCTGTTTTTTCCCAATTCCCAAAGATTATAGATAAAATACTTTATAGTAATTTCTACCCAGTCTTATACTTTACAGCTGCACGTATCTCATCTTTACCAACATGCATTGTTTAAACCATTGTTATTTTCATAAAAATATGCCAGAAGTACTGCCTCTGCCTGTGAAGCATGAGGTCATAAGTTCTGCTCTTGGGTCAGAAAAATAAAATGGTTACCTCCTCTCTGCTGTAAAAGATAAGCTACAGCAAAATAAACGTTAGAGAAAATCATTTCTTCCAAGTAACTTATAGAAATCCTAAAAAAAAACGAAAAAAAAAACCTGGAGCGTTAACTTCCTGCACATTCCTGGGAGCACAGAAAGGGTTAACCTCCAGTAACTACATATGATCACATAACTGCAGCACAGGTCAGGCACAGTTCACAGCCCTGATTCACACTTGCTGATTACTTGCTGCTAATGGCTGATTAGACAGGCTGATCTCCCTAAACAGGCACAGAGCAAATTTCTTAGCAACTACGTGTGTTTTTATTGTATGCTGTGCATAAGTTTGGGTCCACTTTAAAAAATAACATACACAGTATGCGCTAACATTATTTTAGAATGTTAGTTTTATGTGTACATCTAGTATTCTTCATGTAAAATAAATCCAGTTGTTATTTTTGTTTTTTATTTATTTGTGTCTTTTATGTTTTATGTTGTACAGTATATCATGTAACCTGTTATAACTTACAGCAGAGCGATCTGCTGTGGAACCTGTTATTACCAGGTGGTCTTCATTCAAAGGCTGTATGGTGGTTGGCATTTACTTCATCTGAATCCTTCAACATTTTACCTACATTGTAAACATCAGGGTGGTCTTCCTGTTTTATTCGTTTCACAGCACTAGACAGCAATAATCTTCTTTTGTTGTGAATTATGTGAATATAAGCTAACAAAGGTGGGATAAGAAGCCATTGCATTGATTTACATATTGTGTCAGGCATTTACTTCATCTGAAATCCTAAAAGCTACGTTTTCACTGTGCTCGGCATTTGTATGCTCAGTGTTGACTTTAAAAGGCTGACAAATCACATCTGAATTTGTGGGCGCAGCAGTGGAAACCTAGCCAAAAACATCATCTAAATACCAAACACTAGGATGGTCTTATTTACTCTTTTGTTGGTTTTACAGCCAACAGAGGATCAAAATGCAAATGAACCAAGAGAGGCTTAGGAGCTATTACATTAAGACCTATTTCGTCATGGGAATATTCCCGTAGTTGAGATAGATTGTATGTTACAATTTACATTGCATTAGTGGATTGAAATAATTAATACATGCTGCTTGCACTTTGGCGGGAGGATTGCACTGTATTCATCTTTCATAGAAGAAAATGCTGGGTATTCTGTGCTTTTGACAAACTTATAATCATGCTCTTCTCCTGGCATCCGCCAAGCACTTTAGAGTTGAAGCCACTTAGGGTCCTCTCCAGGGTGTCTGGGAGCATAAGAGAGCCTTGTCCTAATGCCTCAGGGTTGCCATAATACCTGTGGTTAGAGCAGTTCATTTCTGTTACAAGGTTGGTTGGGGTTAATGTCGATAAAATAAAGTTAGGTTTAGCAGATAGGGGGAGGTAAGGGTATTGCTCTGTGCTCTTCAGCTAGGGGTATAAATGTTAGGAATTAGTTAACACCATGGATGTTGTCATGAATGGTGTTTTTTATCAGGAATGGGATAATGTTAAAAACAGGGAACACCAAGAGCCCCAATAGTGTAATATGTACTGGTAAATGGTTACTAGATAGAGTAAATATTAATACTCACAAACCAGGGTTACTATTAGGCAACCGCTGTAAAGGCAGGTAGGGAGATTTTCCTGACCCCACTCAGGAATATGAAATCGCTCTCTGTAGATGAGAAAAAAGGGGGTTCAACCCTCCACCCAGGATGGACTCAATATTATGCAGGAGAACAGAGGCGCCAAAAGGATAAAAGGAAGCTAATTGAGCTTAAAAACCAAATTCTTGGTAAATAGAGGAGGTAGTGGTGGACTTACCTCCTCCAAGTAGACACACAACGACTGTAGTAAAGACAGTCAATATATTTTATTTATGAACTCCAAATATGCAACGCGTTTCGTAGTTTTGATCCCGCGTCATCAGGCAATAACAACGGAGCAATAGCATATGTGGTCAGTAGAAGAGCCAGGCACCTCTCCGGGATAATGTTAAAGGAGTTAGGGTAAGGCAGTGTTAAGATTAGCATTAAAGAAGAGGTTGATGTTGATCTCTTGAAAGAGATTTTTGTTATGGGTATCATGGAGGAGTTGTTGGACGATGGAGGACAACCTACAAAAGTCCTGGTGAAAACACTAATGCATAGCTTATTATTATTGAATTATATAGCTAAGAAACTTCCCATGTGGTCTAAACTCCATGCCGACACCTAAGTTACCCAAGTCAAATCTACATACGACACTGTGGTGCCTAAAGCTAGGTAGCGGTGTTAGACTTACAAACCTTTATGTCTCCGAAAAATTTGCCTTACATTTTGTAAGCAGTGTGTTTTTACCTTTGTTTCATTTTTTTCTTTTTAATCTTGGACTCCTTCACCAGAGAGTAACGTAGAGATAGTTTCCGGTCTTCAGAACACAGATGTCTTTGCGGGGGAAACGGCCACCTTCTCCTGTGAGCTGTCCAGCCCTCACGTGCACAACGTTCAGTGGTGGCTGGATGGCTCGCCTCTTCAGAACAGCTCCGTCAATGAGATCTCTGTGCACGGGGACACCGTCCACACCTTAACGCTAAAAAACCTGGGGACCAATGACTCTGGCGTTGTCACCTTCAAAGCTGGCTCTCTCGTTTCTTCTGCTAAACTGTTAATCAAAGGTATTTAAAAAGACTAACACGCCTAACCAAGCTGGTTTCACCCATCTGCTAGTGTTTCCTCGTCTGGAAGAAAGGCAAATGTGCTGGTAAAGAGAAAGCAGCAAGTGATTATAAGATCCTTCTAAGAAAAAACTGTAGTATTAAGTAGGTTTTAATTTTTTAGGTTTAAGTTTTTGCCCACCCTAGAGGAACATAAGAAAGAAAAATATACTCACTTGAAAGCCAAGGGGTTAAACTTTATATTTTTGAATCGGTAAACAATAACTTTTTTCAGTCTGGTTTTGACAGGGAGAGTTTGAGACATTTTTATGACTTTCTGTCTTGTCACTGAGGAGATTTAACCTCACTTCCTGTCACAGGTGACACCACAGGAAGTAATGAAATCTCACCAGTGGAGTCAGAGGCATAAAATGGTTCTAATTTACAGGAGGGGATGAAAAGAAAAAATATAGATCTGCATTTGTGGACCAGTTTGTTTCAATGAGTGAGCATTTAGCAATGTTTGCACACCAACTTAGGACAAGTGCCAGATACTCACTCTTAAAGAGACTCTGTAACAATTTTTTCAGCCTTAGTTCTTCTATCCTATGAGTTCCTATGCCTGTTCTAATGTGCTGGGGCTTATTGCAGCTCTTCCTAATTACACTGTCTCTGTAATAAATCAATGTATCTTTCCTCTGTCCTGTTTGTCGGGCTAAGGCTTTGATTGTGTGGAATGTGCAGGGCTGCTTGTGATTGGTAGAAGCGATACACACCCTCTGCAGGCCCCCTGCATACTCACACACTATGCTTAGCTGAGCCTATTAGAAGCTGGTTAGTTTGTTTGTAAACACTGCCTAAAACTGTTAATTACAAGCCAGGATTGCAGCAGAGAGTGGCAGAAACAGCACAGAGGGGCACAGGAGAAAATAAGGAATAGAATGGTATGCTTTTTAGTGTAAGAATATTAGAGTACAGATTCTCTTTAAGCTATGAACACACTCTAGATTTTTGATGATAGAAATGGTTATTTGTGATCATCTTGAGTGACAACTAGCTGAGTAGAGATATCCAAGTGTCGACGACTTTTACTTCAGTGATCCCTACAGGGGGATAATACCTTCTTCTGCTCCCCTCTCCATAGGTCAGGGAAGAATGCTCCCCCTCCCCTCTCCATATGATGGAACAGGGCTTTAATCTTCTACCTCTCCATAGGACAGGGCAGGTTCCTTGTCCTTCCCTTCCCCCCTCTCCATAGAAGAGGACAGGGTGCTCATTTTCCTGATCCCCTCTCCATAGGACTCTCAAAATGACCTCAAAGAAATTTAAGGCGCGTTCTCTACTTGTGCTTAACTGACAAAGAAATAAGATATTCAGAGGGATCCTCGGGAGCTCCATATAGCAGACATGTATAACATGACCTTTTTTTCTATGGTAAAGGATAGTTCTAGATGAGGTAAAACACTAGTAGTAACCTAATACCACCCTGTAAGAGTATGATAATAACATACAACTCAACAGTTAACACCACTCAGCATGGTTCTGCGTTACGCACTAAACCTTAAAGCACCAGAACTGCAGACAAATATCTAAGATAATCTACAACATGGCCATTTATTTTTGCTATTACATTTGTCGCCTGGTTTAGTTATCCTTTTTAACATTTTTTAACCTGTCTGGCATTGTACAATGACTAGGTAGGCCTGAAGTTAATTCAGAAAGAGGCCAAATGTTAGATCTTGTTTTCTTAAGGTGATAGTTTACTACGAGGCAGATTGTTTTGGCACTGAGCGCGGAAGTTGGGAGCCGGCATAGCAGCAATGCTAGGCTGTGCGCCCCACGTAATGGTAATTCAGCTCTCCGGCAGTTGCCAGACCCCAAATTACACCTCCCTCTGAGTTGCTACAACTCGGAGGGGGAATAGTATTTTAAGGACACCCGAGGTGACATGTGACATGATAAGATAGACATGTGTATGTACAGTGCCTAGCACACTAATAACTATCCTGTGTTCCTTTTTTTCTTTCTCTGCCTGAAAGGGTTGAAAATCAGGTATGTAAGTGGCAGTTTCTTACTGGGTCAGACTACAGTGTAACCCTAACTAATAAGGAATTAGTCATAAAACACTTTCCTAGCAGAAAATGGCTTCTCAGAGCAGGAAAGAGATAAAAAGGGTCAATGGTTCATTGATTTTATCTGTGGAATACTTCAAAGACTGTGTCATTGAGCAGAAATAATGAAACAGTAAAAACTTACATTAAAATATAAAATACAACCATGGGATATCGAAAAAAAGTAATTTCTAGATGGAGGATAGATGCAATTGTTTATCTTATCAGTTTATTTTCACCTTGGGTGTCCTTTAATGCCACCGGGGAGTTTTGCTGCAGCAGGGAGAGCCATCATCGGCACTCTCCCTGCGCCCGACTGCCCGGCGCCGACATAATATGTACTCAGTTTACTAAGTACTCCTAATTTCTTATTGATCAAACAATATTTTTTTCCCATTCCCAATCAATGATTTATTGAATATTTGTACAAAACAGATTAAAATATATTAATTACCCTAAGATAAATATTTTGTTCAATTTTTCTGTATAATCACAAATTGTATTGAATAACCTAAAAATGGAATTCGATTTAGTTGTTTTGAATGTGGCCACCTTTACAGGTGAATTTTGTTTGGTCATTTTAGATTATTGAACTTTAAAGATTGTCATTCATGTAAAGGTGGTCACAGAGGGTTTGATTTTTATAATTTTTAACTTCTGATTTCTTATTGATCAAATAATATATTTTTCCCCATTCTCAATCAATAATGTATTGAATATTTGTACAAAACAGATTAAAATATATTAATTACCCTAAGATAAATATTGTATTCAGTTTTTCAACATAATCGATAAATTGTAATGAATAACCTACACATTTAATGATCTGGTTGTTTTGCATGTGGCCACCTTTACAGGTGAATTTTGGTTGGTCATTTTAGATCTTTGCACTTTACACAATCTTGCTGCTCTTGTAATTGTTTTATTGACTACATTTACTTATTACAGAACTATAATTTAAAGCTTTTAGAAAAAAAATTACCTTCTTAGGAGAGATTACAGTCCATTAGGGTACCCATTCATGATAAAATTATGATTGTGCAATCGTATTACTTATGTGTAATATGAGGGAGTACCTAATTTATCCATTAAAAGTAAATTCACTATATTCAAAAGTATATTCAAGTATATACATTCAATAATTATTAATAATAATCACCCTCAACCAGGTGACTACAAAAACATAATTGGTATGGTTTTGGTGCTTTAAAATCTGATAAAATGTAGATTGAGTCACTCAGCATTTTTGTGTGTGTTTGTATGTATATAATTTTAAAATCTCCACTCTAAGTTTGTTATATTTGCTCTAATCATTTAGGCTTTCCCACCCAAATTTAAAGTAAAGCTTATATATGTTTTCATATTATCTGACCACATTATATTTCCATTGTAATTTAGAAGAAAAAATATTTCTTAAAGAATGCTGACCTTGACTCCATCTAGCATTTTCAGTGAGAGTGTGATTTTGGAATATTTTAATATTTAAACAAATTCTCAGTGTACAGGATACCAAATATTTAGATTATCTTTCCTATAACCAATCTATAACCAAATTATTTTCTTATAAGTGATCTTCAGGGACAGTATAGTAAGAATTGTTGTAAATGTTCAGCAGAAAATATCAGCCACTCCAATCGCAGCTGGATTGCCTGGCCGGGTGAGGGATGAGGATGTATTTTCTAGTTATTTTGACCACTGGGAGGGGATCAGTATTTGCATTCAAATGTCTTCTACTATTTCCTCATACAATATTTACAAAAGAACATGGTTGACTTTTAGTGGTACTTTAACAGTAATATGTTTAATACATTTTTGCTTTTTTATATTTTCTCTTTTTGTATTTTCTATTTAATGATAATGAGCAACCTAAAATATTACAAAGGAATGTTGACATTTTTTGTTGCTCCATTTTCTGGTTTGCCTGATATGTTTTGTACCTAGTGAGCATTCTTTTGCCTCTGGTATTAAGTAACAAAGATAAGTCTGTAGAGAATAAGGGGATTTAATTACCTGCCACTTGGTTGTGAAACCTGGATATTGAGATATTAAGAACTGTTTCCTACTTACAAAATGTGCCAGTTAAACCAGCAGGCGGCGTTCCCAACAAATATAAAGATTTCAGTTGTGATATTTATATTTAAAATTTAGCATTGATTCTGATAAAAAATAAAGCAGAATAAAATAGTTATTACTATATTTTTATTTTGCGATAACTTTAAAAATTTGAGGCCCAAAAATATTCATTTATTTACATTCCTGTTAAAAAGTTTAATTTTTTGTACAATTTTTTGTACAATATATAAAAAAAATCACTCTGCTATCCTTTAATTTTAATCCCAGATGAGATATTTCTATATACAAGTGCAGGTTGTGCTTTTACAACTTGCATGATTCCATCTGCAAGATTACTTTTTGGTGATATCCTCCCACTGTTGGAAAGCATATGGCACTACCAGTCAGAAAATGTTAGATGGCACTAACTGTCTCACCATAGAGATGATTATCAAGGAAGGACTTCCAGCAGTTTTCAAAGACAACATAACCAGCTGAAGAATTATCCTGTACACTAAACTACAGCAACAGTCTGGCACTTGAATGTTTGATGGCTGACACATGGCTGAAACTGCTAACCCACGGCTTAATCCATCGTCCATCATGCTTTTGCTTTCAGCGCTTTGAGAGAAATAAGCTATGTCATGTTCATCAAGAGCCACTAATGCATGTCCATCTGACGTGTTGGTTGACAGATCCAACTCTTGAGGTGGTCAGCCCAATGAGTGACCTCACTATTGATGAAGATGACACCGCAGAGTTCATCTGCCAATACTCTAGGCCAGTACTGGCTACCTGGAAGAAAAACGATGTAGCCATAAGCGCTGATGGGAAAAGAGTCCTTATCGAGCAAGACTGGAATGTAGCCAAGCTGACCATTAAGTCTGTGGTTCCCGAAGACCGCGGGGTGTATGTATGTGAAGCTGGAGGCACTAGAGTTGTCGCTATGCTCGAAATTGAAGGTGAGGTCTTCCCCATCTTATGGAAGACTCTTACAATTACCACTAACAAGGGCACAATTAATACTGAATTATTTATCTGGATTGGTTTTACTGTCACAGGAAACTTTGGGTTTGATTGCTGTTCAAGTCTAAATCTTCTGGATAAGAAGGAATTACATAAATCATTGGTGAATTATTTGATAGACTTGGTGAATCGTGGTTGTAATTTATCATAACTTAACATTTTAATCAGAACGTTTTAGCTCATATAAATTGTACCTCTCCTAAACAAAAATTTATTTTTAAAGATTATTTATTTATCAAGAAGCTTTTTAATTTTTTTTTTAACAATTTTTTTTTCTTACAAAAACATAGAAAGAGAGACATATTTACAAAAAAACAAGTCTAGGAAAGCCTATGTTACAAACATGCCCCTGGCTACCATATAATCTCAACCCTAATAAACTGTAATTGACTGCACTGGTACAAGAGATACAAATAAAACTGGAGAAACAAAAAAAGAGGAGAGAAAATCAGGGCAGCTAACCCAATTAATACATTCCAACCCCAACCTTTATTCTATATAATCGTATAGTTTACATTTTAAGTTTACCCCTCTTCCTTGGATCAAGCCTCACCCTCTTAATCCTTTTATATAGGGCAAAACTACCCCACCCATCTTCCTAACCCCCCCCCCCTTCCTCCAACTCCCCCCTCCTCCAATCATATGTAAAGTCTGAGATGATCCTATTTGGGGTGGGTCATTTCCATTATTGGCAAAGGTCAATGATATTTTCTTACTTCATCATTTCTGAGACCCTAATCATATTAAATGTACTGAGACTGTGGAGAAAAATATGGACCTAGATAAAAAGGGAAAAGGAAAGGTAAGTTAAAAGGAAAACAAAAAAAAATAAACACAAAAAAAGAGGAAAAAACAAAAATGTTTATAACCTGTATAGCAGACGAAAGTGGAGAATAAAAGGACAAAAAAAAATACACAAAACCACAGAAAAGAGAAAAAAAACCACCCCAGAATCTCTCCTCATATGTTTCCCCCCTCTCCCCCCCCCCCCCCCCCAAACCGTGACAGCCAACAATCATCTAGGCAGTCTGATCACAATCCTTAAAGAGGAACCATCTCAAAAATCTTAAAATTTATCTATGTGATCACTTTCTGCTTAAAGAGGAACTGTTGCGAAAATCTTAAAATTTAAAATACATACAACTAAGAAGTACATTTCTCCCAGAGTAAAATGAGCCATAAATTATCTTTCTCCTGTATTGCTGTCACTTACAGTAGGTAGTAGAAATCTGACATTACCGACAGATTTTGGGCTAGTCCATCTCTCTTTAGGGGATTCTCAGCATGGCCTTTATTCTTTATAAAGACATCCCCTGTAAATGATTAATACAAAGATGCTGGCCAGCCTCCCTGCTCACTGCACACTATTTTGGCAGTTGGACGGAGCAACTGCCATTCACTAAGTGCTTTTAAAATTAAAGAAAACCCAGAGAACCCCCCATGAGAAGATGGGCTAATCCAAAATGCGTCGGTAATGTCAGATTTCTACTACTTACTGTAAGTGACAGCAACATAGGAGAAAAGTAATTTATGGCTCATTTTACTCTGGAAGAAACTTACTTCTTATTTGTATGCGTTTTAAATTTTAAGATTTTCACGACCGTTCCTTTTGAAAGATCAGGAAGGGGGAGAGGGAGACGAGGTAGAGCAGACAACAAAGGGAAAAGAGAGGGGAAAAAATTTAGTTAATAAAATATAATTAGATGACTAAAAAACAGCAACTACCCACTGGAAAGAGGGGGAGGGGAGGGGGGTTCACACAACGAAAAAAAATAACTGTCAGTCAAATCAGTATCTCTAAGGCCCCTATCCAATGTCCTAGCCCAAAAAAAATGTCTCTTCTCCAAGGATATTCTTGTATCTGTCTGTCTCAATGATTTGGGGTCACATGGCGACCTTACACGTTGGGAGTGAACGAGACTTCAAGCGATCGCGGTACTCTGTGCGGGAGTCGTTGGGGATCTTAGTGATCCGATCTTCCGTGATGGTCGTTATTGCGATGCGACGCTAAGCAACACTAAGTGACATTCACGTGGTCGTGTGCCTGTACCCACGTTGTGATCCCTTTCTCTGATATAGGGGACTATACTTCAGATCAGGTGTTTTTCTCGCTACACTTGTTATCGGTGTGAAGATCACAATGGTCACACTTCCCAATTCCCGTAGTTTTATCAGCACCTACTAATACTAGGATACGAGGCAGGATACAAGATTATGAGTATTATTGATCTATAAAGCACCAACATATCCTGTGGTGCTGTACAAAGTAAGAAACAAACATGGGGTAATAAATGTGTACCGAATTCAAAGACACAAAAGGATGAGAGAGCCCTGCCCTTGCAAGCTTACAATCTAAAGGAATGGGGGGGGGGGGGGGGGTATGCACAAATAATACATGTAAAGCATTAACGTTTCCCATTGCAAATCATACACTAATGGTTTTTTTTCTATATAACAAGGCAGCACTTAACAACAACATTTCACATAGGAGTAATGTGTTCCTGACATAATTAGAGATGGCCCAAACTGTTCGCGCGAATCTCAGCAGTTCACGTTCGCCGCGAAGCGCACATTTTTTTCAAAAAAGTTTGCGTTCACATTTTTCCCATAGACTTTAATGGCGCCGACTTGAACTGTTAATAGCTAAGCTCCATTACATACTATAAACACCAAATTTGCAGGGTATGTAAATAGGGAAAATGGATATAAGAGGAAAAAACATTTTTCAAAAAGACCTTATAGTTTTTGAGAAAATCGATTTTAAAATTCTCCTTCTGACCGTGGGAAAATTAAACGCCCGCCGACTTTAGCGAATAATAGCAAAGTCCCCTTACATAGTAGAAACACCAAATTTACAGGGTATGTAGAGGGGGACAACGACTACAAGACAAAAATAGAGGGGAAGGCTTGGCCGACCCTTTCCCCCTGGACCGCCCCAATACCATGGACCATGCAGGCTGGTATAGCTCAGGGTGTGAAGCCCCACACAGCCGTAGCTCCGCATTCTTGCTATCCCAGTCTGCATGGGGGACATGGGGTTACAGAGAGCTCGGGAGGGAGGGGATCCCACATCATTTTGGGGGGCAAATTTCCCACTATCTGAACATTAAAAAAATGTAATTAAAAAAAAATAAACATTTTTTTTTTTTTTTTAAATATTGTTTCCCAGTATATTTTTAACATATCCTGCAAATTAGGTGTTGCTAGGATGTAAGTGGCCTTTGCTATTAACCGATAAAGTCGGCGGGAATTGTTTCCCTAAGAACTGTCATTTACACATTTAAATGTATTCCATTTTTCTTTGAAATTTTAAAATCGATTTTCTCAAAAAGTATAAGGTCTTTTTGAAAAAAAAATGTCCCTATTGTTCCCACTGTTCTTCTTAACATTCCCAATGCAAATGTGGTGTTTCTGGCATTTAAGGGGGTTTTGCTATTAACCGTTAAATTAGGCGGCGGTTGGAACATTTCCCACACTCATTACGAGATCTTTAAAAATGATTTTCTCAAAAAGTATAAGGTCTTTTTGAAAAAAATGTTTTCCTCTTGTAGTCACTGGCTCCCTCCAGGTATTAGACCCGTTGAAACATATTTTCCATCACTTTTGTGGCCAGAAACAGTGTTTTTAGTTTTGAAAGTTCGCCTGCCAATTGAAGTCTATTGCGGTTCGCCTGGTTCGCACGAACCGAACTTTTGTAGAAGTTCGCGAACCCAAAATCTGAGGTTCAAGCCATCTCTAATAATAATACAGAGTAGCCGGCAGCAAGCTCATGGTGAACCAGAACTCCTAGGAGTGTGTAAGGGGCTACAATGGACCAAAAAGACCTCTTACTAAAATGCTATGCAAAACAGAACTTTGCCTCATTAAAGTGAACCTTAAGCCAGAAAAAAAAATGAGTTTTACTCACCTGGGGCTTCTACCAGCCCCCTGCAGCAGTCCTGTGCCCTCGCAGTCACTCACTAATCCTCTGGTCCCCCGCTGCCAGCTAGTTTCGTTTTTGCTGACAGGCCCATCAGGACTGGCCACGCGTAGCTTTTTCCGCATTCCCGACTGTAATTAGCGCTATTGCGGGCCGCAACGCGTACAAAAATACGCGTTGCCGCATATCTATGCATGCGTAATGCGGCGACGCGTATTTTTGTACGCGTTCTGGCCCGCAATAACGCTAATTACAGTCGGGAATGGGAAAAAGCTACGCGTGGCCAGTCCTGACGGACCTGTCGGCAAAAACGAAACTAGCTGGCAGCGGCGGACCAGAGGATTAGTGAGTGGCTGCGAGGGTACAGGACTGCTGCAGGGGGCTGGTAGTAGCCCCAGGTGAGTAAAACTCATTTTTTTTCTGGCTTAAGTGTCTCTTTAAGACAGAAAGTATTTGCAATAATTCAGGTTGATGTGAGCTCCGAGATGTCTCATAGTGCATCACTGCTGAATATATGCAAATTATCCATTGTTGCCCTTAACCCCCCTGGCGGTATGAAAAATTCCGCCAGGGGGCAGCGCAGCAGTTTTTTTTATTTATTTATTTTTTTAAATCATGTAGCGAGCCCAGGGCTCGCTACATGATAGCCGCTGCTCAGCGACATCCCCCCGCCCGCTTCGATCGCCTTCGGCGATCTCCGATCAGGAAATCCCGTTTAAAGAACGGGATTTCCTGGAGGGCTTCCCCCGTCGCCATGGCGACGGGGCGGGATGACGTCAGCGACGTCGGGACGTCATTGGGAGTCCCGATCCACCCCTCGGCGCTGCCTGGCACTGATTGGCCAGGCAGCGCACAGGGTCTGGGGGGGGGGGTGCCGCACGCCGCAACAGATAGCGGCGATCGGGCGCGGGCCGGCGGCGATCAGTGTGCTGGCACAGCTAGCAAAGTGCTAGCTGCGTCCAGCAAAAAAAAAATTATGTAAATCGGCCCAGCAGGGACTGAGCGGCACCCTCCGGCGGCTTACCCCGTGTCCAGCACGGGGTTACCGCTAAGGAGGTTAAAAGCTAAACACACCTCCAGAACCACTGGAATGCATTGATGTGTCAGCTTGTTAATATTACAGAGCCACACTAATCCAACATGCATGCGGACTGTTTCGGATTAGTTGATCCTCATCAGTGCATGGCATGGATAAATGTGGCTCTATGGAGTAGGACTCGACATATCTGACATAATCTGACATAATAATACTGGTAATCTTCACACTTTGCTGATGAGCTAAATCTGAGAAGATGGCATACTTCATTCTGATAAGCACATATATTGCCCACTTATTTACATATTGCTTTTTTTGCCAGGATTTCATAATATATTTTAATGACAATTCAGTGTATATTGGCTAGCTTGAGGTACATTCCCTTCTGGTTGGAACAATGAATATACATAACAGCTAAAAAGTCTTTATATACTGTATTTATATTTTATCCCCTGGGTGGTCCAGTGCCTCTGGGAATTGGTGACACCTGTATATTGTTTGCGCTATGAAACATTTTACATACTTTAGTTCAAGGTCTTATCGATTTCTTCTTAAAGCGGACCCAAACCAAACATTTTTTTTAATTCAAAATATTTAGTTGCGCCACTCTGACACTTACAAAGATAAATAAACACTCCTTCAAGCCTATGAGCATTTCAGTGCATGCTTTTCACCCTTCTCTTTTCATAACTAGGGTTATACAGGTGGCAGCCATTACTTCTGAGCTTAGTAGGAGGTTTTAGATCATGGGTGTGTTTGTCATCAGCTACCCTCCCTCACAGGGGTGTCGTCTATGTGAAATCTCACACAAGCTGAGATCACCTCCCCTGTGACATCATCAGTAGCAGCCTGTGTTTTGTTTTTTATCTCCTCCACCAGTCTGCCAGATTCTGTCCCGGCAATATGAAAGGAAGGGGCGATTCCTCCAATCAATGTAAAATATTTTATATTTGTCATCATGCAGCTGAAAAAAGGCTGCTATGTATTATTATAATTTAGAAAATAGATTTTATTTCTGAAATCTTGTATTTTTTATTTGGATCCACTTTAATTGGGATGTATGTGGGGTCTTTCTTTACCTTGATGTACAGTAATGTGTTTTATGGTAAATGTTTGTTTACATGTGTTTATTGTCTACCATACATTGAACTTGATTCACTACAGCAATATAGTACTGCTATACAAACATGCAGAAAAAGTCCAGTCTGTGCTATTTACAAAAAAGTATCTGATGATGACAGCAATATCACGCATTGCACATTTGCTAATCATTCACCAACCCAAACTTTGACCTGATGTGACCAAAGCAATCAATGGCTGCAGTGGTCAATTGAAAATATCAGGTGATGATGCTTTGAAAACATGTTTTTTTATTGCAGATTTTTTTTTTTACATTCACCATTTTATTGATCTAACGTGTAGGGTTCCTATTCAATTTTTCTCCTAAGTTTTCTCCTAGGTGATATTTTCACATATTATCAATAAAATGCCCTTTAAAGAGAACCAGAGATGAAGCACCCTCATGTATTTTACTACATTTATCAGTGGGAACATGACAGTAAACACCTACCCTGCTTTTAGTTTCATTCTTATCTGCTTAATTAGTCTGTTATCAGCTGTGATGAGAATCCCCACTGAGCCTTCAGTCTAGGTTTGACCTGGAAACATTATAGCTGAGTCACTCTTCTGTGGAGTCTTTTCAAGCCAAAGCCTGCCCCCTCCTGGCTCAGCTTTCCTGCTTTGCACACTGAGAGCTCTGATGACATAGGAGGGGCTGCTTCTGCTGAGAGAGAAGCTCTAAAACAGACCAGTGTGGCTGCAATATGACCTGTGTGCACTCTGCATAGATAATGATGATGACTGCAGTTTCATTCCTATGAGAGACACTTTCTACAGGCAGCTGCACATCATACCAAAATGAAAGCACACAGATGAAAGGCTGCAGCAGCCTTTCTCATATAGCCTAGACAGCACATCCAGAACAACTCATAACCCGGAAGCAGAAGGGATATGAGTTGGCGGCCATATTGGATTTTTCCTGGAGCAATAATGGATAAAAAACACTAAAAAAGGCACACCAGAGTGGCGAAATTATCAGGTAGAGCATTTATTCTTTATAAGCTATCGACTGATATGTTTATTTTGTGTGAAACGTTCATCTCTGGTTCCCTTTAAGTCACAAGCAAATATGAAAATACTCAAAATAATTTTGACAGTATTTTTTTCACCTACTTTTTGGTACTTTTTCAATTGCACAGTGCTGAAAAGTTATTTTAAAGTGAAGATAAAAAATTATCTCCTTTCATTTAGGTGTCATAAGTAGGGATAAAGTTATTGATGATTAAATGCGGACATAGCTAAACTGTCAAAACTGCTTTGGACCATGAGAGGTCTGGATGCGAAGTGGTGGGCAGTGTCCACCTTTAGGCTCTAAGGTGGCTCTGCTATATATTTCTATTGGCCTGGAATAACGCGTTGTCTCAGAGTTGACGTTAGCACCTGGCATTTGCAGTTTAGCCGGACGGGTTTATAGTCAACTTTCTTTGTGTTTTCTGATAGCCAAGAATAAGATACTTCAAGGTCTGGAGAACATAGATGCACTGGAGGGAGGAGAAGCATTGTTTGAGTGTTACTTGGCTAAACCGGAGTGCTACAACTACAACTGGTTGGTTGATGATGAACCAGTAAAGACGACAGAGAACACTGAGATGGTGTTCTTTGAAAATGGGCGTAGGCATCTTCTGCTGCTGAAGAACCTCACCCCTGAGGACAGCTGCCGGGTCACTTTTATGGCAGGAGATGCAGTTTCCTCTGCTTTCCTTAATGTACGAGGTAAGGCCTGGGTGCACTGCATGCCGCTTATGCCTGCTGTGCCATCACTGGCCACGCCCCTTGTATGCATCCACCACTATGCATGGTTTACTCTGCTAGTCACTTCTACCGACACTGACATTTTCGTAATTTAAGCATGATAAAAGAGCGAGAAGCGTTGCTGCTTAGCCTCAAAGTTTGGGTGTTTTACATCACTTTGGAGTATGTGCTTGATTATGTGCTTGTACAATCGGCTTGCTCAGTTATTATAAACAGGTATCGCATGTGTTATGGTGCCCATACATGGTACATGTTTTTCTTTTTTTTTCGTTTAGATAATTTTGTTCGATTATCCCGTTAGATTGAAAAAATCGCATAGTTGTTTTCGAGGTACCATACACCAACGTTCGATTAGGCTGAAAATTCAGGGAAAATGATTGATATGCCGAAAAAATCAATTTGAGAAAAAAGATCGAGATAAAAAATAAAGTATTCGAACCAATGGTTTATTCGATCGGAAGTGACGTTTTTTTCAACCGGAATCTCTTTTTTTCAGCTCGAGCTGTATTTTACCTCAGATAGTTAACCCTCCTGGCGGTTTGTCAAAATCCGCCAGGGGGCAGCAAATCAGTTTTTTTTTAATTTTTTTTTTTTTTTTCATGTAGCGAGACGAGGTCTCGCTACATGATAGCCGCTGCTCAGCGGCATCCCCCCAGCCCCTCCGATCGCCGCCGGCGATCGGAGATCAAGAGATCCCGTTCAAAGAACGGGATCTCTTGGAGGGCTTCCCCCGTCGCCATGGCGATGGGCGGGATGACGTCACCGACGTCATCGACGTCGTGACGTCAAAGGGGACTCCGATCCACCCCACGGCGCTGCCTGGCACTGATTGGCCAGGCAGCGCACGGGGTCTGAGGGGGGGGGCGGCTGCGGCGCGACGGATAGCGGCGGATCGGCGGGTAGCGGCGGCGATCGGACACTGCACGCAGCTAGCAAAGTGCTAGCTGCGTGCAGCAAAAAAAAAATTATGCAAATCGGCCCAGCGGGGCCTGAGCGGTGCCTCCCGGCGGCTTACCCCGAGCTCAGCTCGGGCTTACCGCCAGGAGGGTTAACACAGATAGTTGTAACTCAAAGTGTCTCTTGAGCTGTATTTTTTCCTCTGAGTGGTTCAATTTATTTATTGTGAAGGTAATATTACCTCAGAGCAACTATATAGGTGTGTTTTACCTCGCAGTGTTGGGTTTGTTTGTTTTTTTCGTGCTGAGGGAATTTTTACCACAGAGCGATTACAAATGTCTCTATTAACTAACAGGAAGAAGGCCAAAACTGCATTTGCATTGTACCTGTGGACTCTGTTTGATGAGGACAAACTTACTTTACTTTAGTAAAAAAATATAATTATATTAAAATGATAGTAATCAAACACATACTTCAATAATTAATCTTGTTATGAAGACAATGCAAATAAAGATTACAGTCTTTGAAACAATCCTTACAATTAGGATCTAAAAGATCTTTTCATATAATTTAACATACATGATACAATTACGACACACAATCATCAGAATTTTTCCAGCATGTCCGATCAGATTTTTCTCGAAAAAACGGGATAATCGTTCAAATTTTTTGTTCGATTTTAGATCGAATAAATGGGAAAATCAAAGTTTTTATTGTACCGTGTGTGGGCACCAAAAGACGAGGCATATATTTTTTCTGGTGTAGATAGATGGGAAAATTGTTAGAAATTCTACAAAGTATTTGTTTTCTGCTTCATTGGGGGGTTGGGGGGGGGGGGGGGGGTGCCTTGACTCCTCTTGAAAGGAAGCTTAAGGGAAACTGTACTAAAAATAATGAATTAAGTACAATTTTTTTTTTTTTACAATATTACTCCATAAATGATTTAGTCAGTGTTTGCCCATTGTAAAATCTTTCCTCTCCCTGATTTACGTTCTGACATTTATCACATGGTGGCAACTAGGGATGGTCGGAAATGCGAATTTCCTATTCTGCGGAAACTCTGATTCCTGTTTCTCTGATTTTCTGGTTTCCGATTTTCAGTTTTTCTGATTTCCAATTTTCGTGGAGTATTTTGTTAGCCATTATTTGCATCAGAGAATGCAAAGAATGAGATAAAAACATTGGAAAAATTGAAATCTTGTGATTGGTCTAAAATTAAAATTGCATTCTATGATTGGTCCAATGTTTCCGAGTTCTGTGATTGGGCTAAAATTACCGTGCGGTAAATCAGATTTCTGTGGAGTTCCATTTTACGATTTCCATTTTACAATTGCTGAATTCTGATCAGAAATGCGGATTTCTGATCGGAAATGCGGAAATATCAATTCCGAATGGGCATCCCTATTAGCAACACCTTGCCACTATCTTGTGCTATCTGGTGCATCTCTGACGCATGTTTGTTGTGAAGCCAGTACAAATAATATCTGGTCTACCAGAATGCTCTGGAACGAGAAATCCACATAGCTAAACAGCCTAGGCTGGGACATCACTGGGAGGGCGGGACTACATACCAATATGCAGCAATATATACATATAGGCAGTATTTCTAATGCTGAAACCAGGATAATTAACGTAAAAGTGGGAATGCTAAATAATTTTCTACATTCTACTATACGTCACTACACGACTTCTTTAACCTATTTTGGTTTCTGGACGTAGAAACTACGTCCAGAAACCATGTGCGCTACCGCGCGCCCCCCGGCCGATCGCGCGCGTGCACGCGCACTCCCGGCCGCGGATTCGGTAGTCAGGGAATCAATGTATCGGGCTATGGAGCCTGATCACTGATTCCTCTCCCCCGCTGAAAAAGCGACAGCTTCTCTCGGAAGCTGGGCTTTTTCTGGCCGTCTCCTTCCCGATGCGCCACTCTAAGCGTGTGTTACGCTTAGAGTGACGTCATGCAAACAAACTCATGGCCGCCATCTTGTGGCCAAAAAGTAATACTACACCTAAAAATAAAAATAAATTAAAATCAACACACATTTACATTATAAATCTATTGTTTACCCCCCACCCTCCCAAAACTACCCAAATAAAATGTTTACTATAAAAAAAAAAAACCATTACAATAAAAAAAAACAAACATGTAAATATTTACCTAAGGGTCTAAACTTTTTAAATATCAATGTAAAGATGAAATATTTCTATATTTTTTTTTATTTTAAACTTGTTAATAGTGATAGATGCAAAATGGAAAAAAATGCACCTTTATTTCCAAATAAAATATTGTCGCCATACATTGTGATAGGGACATAATTTTAACGGTGTAATAACCGGGACATATGGGCATATACAATACGTGAGTTTTAATTATGGAGGCATGTATTATTTTAAAACTATAATGGCTGAAAACTGAGAAATAATGAATTTTTCCATTTTTTTCTTATTCTTCCTGTTAAAATGCGTTTACAGTAAAGTGGCTCTTAGCAAAATGTACCCCCCAAAGAAAGCCTAATTGGTGGCGGAAAAAACAAGATATAGATCAGTTCATTGTGATAAGTAGTGATAAAGTTATAGGCTAATGAATGGGAGGTGAACATTTCTCTCGTGAAAACCACGGACCTGAATGGGTTAAAGAAAGTATTCCCAAAGGAAGAGATCTCACTTTTGAAAGTTATTAGTGTTGGTGCCGATCTCGGGGGTTTTGTGATTAGCGCCAATCGCAAACGCGTCACCTGCAGCATTTTTGGAGCGATTCTGGGGTGATTGCGGTACAGTGCTTATAAAGCACTGTCTGCAATCGCTCTAAAATCGCGGAAGTGTCCAGTGAGTTTTACTGTGATAATCGCTGTAAAATCACTAGAGCAAAACGCTAGCGCTAAGCGTGTGTTTTTGCGCTTTTAGATGTGAACGGGGGCTAAAGCTTGGATTGGCTGGTCATGATCATGTGCTTGAACAGAAAGTGATCACAGCACATTAGAGCCTTACAAATGTGTCAGCTGATCAGGCCTATCGTCTCCTTCATGAATTGTGCTATGTATGATTGACAGCCAATGATGGTCAATGGTGCTATTGTACACACACAAGAAAAAAAGACTGCCTCGAAATGGTGGAGGGCACAAGGACCCCAAAGTAATTGAATAAATTAAATAATGAGTTCAAGATAATCTCCAAAATTTCAACAATTTATTAGGGACATATCACTTTAAAAATGAATTAAAAACAAATACAATTAAAATCCCCCAACATTGTAGATAAACAATCACCTCAGGACCACAAAATAACAGAATGACAATATGTAAGCTAACCGGACTACCTCAAATATAAAGTGCCAGTGCTATTGGTGCAAAAAATCCGTGCTGGACACGTGCTAAAAAATACAAAAATGTATAAAAATAAAAAAACTAAAGTGCAAAAATCGCAAAAATATGTGCACAATGGTGCAAAATTGTGTACAATAACAAAGTTCATATATAGAAAAAAGTTCCTGAATTCAGCAGAAGACAAATAATGTGCAAAGAAGCCAGTACGTAATACATATGAAGTGCAATGGAGAGTGTAAAAGGAGGGAATACGTTACCAGTGGTGGTCGGGAGGAGAGGAGGACAGCCCTACGCGCTCACAGCCCTGCTGCTTCCCTGGAGGTCAATGGTGCTATTAACTTCAATTAATACATATGTTATGCTAATTTTACGTACATTTAAAGAGAACTTGAGGTGTTAGGTGGTCAAAGGCAAATACCTAAGGAAAGGGAAGCCACTGGATCCTTCAGAGGCTTCCCCCACTGTCCCCCAGTCCTCCGCCGCACGCCTAGGCCCACCTTAACATCAATGCCGTGCTCCTCCTCTTACACGAGTGTTCCAGCTTACGCAGATTGTGCAGACGCAGTATGGTCATGCCTGTGCCTGAAGCGGGGCGGAGCCTTGATCTTATTACCCATAAGCCCTTGTTGATAATCTTTGGGGGGGCCTCACTTGGCAAGGGTTGGACTAGAGGATGGCCTGGGAAGCCTAATTAGGATCAAGAAGTGTCCCTCTTAGTTAAGTATTTCTCTTTGTACCCAAGGTTTGCCTCAGCTACACTTTAAGCAGCTTGGAGTTGAAACAGTCAAGTGCAGCTGATGATTTTAATTGGTTCAATTCCAAGCTGCATAAAGTTTGCATCAACTAAAAATGATTAGCAACCCATTGACCATCCTTAAGAACAGTCATAACCAAGACAACTGCCATAGAGGCCCGGATTTGCTAGTGCCTAGGGCGACAAATGAGCAACAGATAAGAATGGGCATCCTGCACTCAGGCAGTCAATGAGTGCCAGCCGCCATCAAACAAACCCCACCGATCCGCAGCTGCCCTGGTTCCTGTGCATATTGCGGGCAGCTACACACTCTGCAATACAGAGCAGGCTGGGGCAGCTGCAGAGTCACTCACCTCATTGAACTCCAGCGGCGATTCCTATCATGTGACTCGCCGGTAATGTGCCAGTGAGTCACATGATAGGAATCGCCGGCTGGAGAGAGAGGCGCACAGTAGAATGATGGAGGGGAGAGGATGTAATTTCGGCACTGGAGCCATATTGACAGATTTGTCCTTCGCTTTTGTTCTAAAGACCATTAAAGTTTTTGGAATTCAACTAACGGTACTTCCCATACTAGCATCAACTGTCACAAGTAGAAGGCAGAAAAAAACTTTCCAGTGAGAATGCAGGCAGCAAAAATAACCCCACGGTGATGCTAACATTTTAATGCACTATCCACACGGTTTTGCACATTGACTTTTGCTTTATGTACAGCATAAAAATATAGCTTTATTTATCACGGCATGGCTAAATGTCTAAACATCTACTTGGCTTTGGTTATTGCATTAGATCATTTTGTGCTTAAAGTAGCTTATAACTAAGAACCATTATTATGACTTGTCTTAAAGTGATCCTAAAGTGAGAAGGATCTAGAGGCTGACACTTTTTCTTTTTTTTTAACCTGGCCAATCAAACATGAATGGAAGTGAATGTGATTGGCTTATTTCCTAGCAGGGGCATAACTAGAAATCACCGGGGCCCCCCTGCAAAAATGTGGATGTGGCCCCCCCTCCCCCCCCCCCCCTCAGGCCTGTTCAGGGCTGTTTTTGGGGGTAGGAGGGGTTGCAGCATGAGGAGAGAGCGTCGCCACCTACATAGGTGGGGAGGGGGGACAGTCCCCCCCTCCCTCACCTCGTTCTCTTCCCTCAGTGCGCTCCCTTTGTGCAATTTCAGTGGCAGCAGGCGGCGGCAGGAACACATTCCTCCATACACCACGGAGGTCCGTTCTATAAGTGCCTCACGCTACTTCCTGTTTAAACAGGAAGTAGTGTCAGACACTTAGCGGAACCTCCGGAATGTGGAACGCATGGAGGTATGTGTTCCTGCTGACGCTCGCTGCCAATGATAATTGCAGGAGGGGAGCGTGCTGAGGGAAGAGCCCGAGGTGAGGGAGGGGTGGTAGTGTCCTCCCTCCCCACCGATGCTCTCTCCTCATGCTGCGACCCCTCCTGCCCCCCAAAATGGTCCTGAGCCGGCTCCAGGGGAGCCCCGGGCCCCCCTGCGATTGCAGGGGCTGCAGCCCCCGTTGTTACGCCCCTGTTTCCTAGGATGAGCTCACATTACTTAAAGGATGTGAGCTGCATACTGGTTCTGTGTCGTTAAGTGTCAGAAACAGAACAGCAACGGGACAGAGAGACAACTGCCATTTTTTTTAAAGAAAATAAAATGGTGACTACTTTATCTTTCTCACTACTGGGCTACTTTAAAAAAAAAGGTATCAACAAGTTAACAGCGAATGATAAACACTACAGAACATCTTGCACACAAGGAAAGAATGATGTGCAATGTTTCCTTAGGTACTCTTCATAACATACACTCCTATTTACAGATGTCACAAAACATGAACAGGACTAGGGGAAGATATGTCCATATTTTGTGATGTAAGGTAATGTAGGTGTCACAGCTTAGGCACGTTTTTACAAAAAATACATAATTCCTAAGAGCTGCTTTGGAGGAGGGTTTAGTGTTAGGAGGTGAAACAGACTATTTGGGTACAAGCAACGCCGGGGGAATTTGGGGGAGTTGGTGGGAAGTGGTTTGTGTTAGGGGGAGGGTTCTCGTAAGGCATATATAGGGCAGGGGTTGATTGATACCTGGGTTACAGAGGGGCAAAGTAGAATATTGGAAACTAGTTACTGATATTCTACTATAGCATAATTAGTTTGGTTGAAAAAAGACGTCCATCCATCCATCCATCCATCAAGCTCAACCAGAAGAAACCATAGCGGATAATAGAATATCTGTAAAATTACCAAATTTCTATTACTACTATTTTGTGCCAATTTTTCTTTGTGCCTTTTTGCATAGACACGTTAGGAGGAGGATAGAGTTGGGGATGAGGAGAGGGGTTATTGTTAGGCGGTAGGAGAGAGGGTTAGTGTTAGGCATTAGGAGGGGGGTTAGTGTTAGGTATTAGGAGGGGAGGTTAGTGTTAGGCATTAGGATGGTAGGTAAGTGTTGGGCATTAGGAGAGGGGTTAGTGTTGGGCATTAGGAGGGGGGTTAGTGTCGGGCATTAGGAGGAGGTTAGTGTCAGGCATTAGGAGGAGGTTAGTGTCGGGCATTAGGAGGAGGTTAGTGTTAGGCATTAGGAGGGGGTTAGTGTTAGGCATTAGGAGGGGAGGTTAGTGCTAGGCATGGGGGGGGGGTTAGTGTTAGGCATTAGGAGGGAGGTTAGTGTTAGGCATTAGAAGGGAGATTAGTGTTAGGCATTAGGAGGGAGATTACTGTTAGGCATTAGGAGGGAAGGTTACTGTTAGGCATTAGGAGGGAGGTTAGTGTCGGGAATTAGGTGGAGGTTAGTGTAAGGCATTAGGAGGGGGTTAGTGTTAGGCATTAACAGTGGGGTTAGTGTTAGGCATTAGAAGGGGAGGTTAGTGTTAGGCATTCGGAGGAGGGCTAGTGTCGGACATTAGCAGGGAGGTTAGTGTTAGACATTAGGAGGGGGGTTAGTGTTAGGTATTAGGAGGGAAGGTTAGTGTTAGGCATTAGGAGGGGGATTAGTGTTAGGGATTAGGAGGGAAGGTTAGTGTTAGGCATTAGAAGGAGGAGTAAAATATTGGTAATGTTGCATTACTGATATTTTCCCTATCGGCATCACTTCAACAGGTGGTGTTGTAATATGTATCCCCCCACCTTCCCACATCTGACAGGATCTGCAGAGGGTAGGCAGGGTCACCAGAGGGCATTGTCGTCTTCATATTATTATATGGATATAAATCATTTGGGTTCTATACACTATGCTCAGCTTCAGAAGCAGAGGTAACATGGCCACATACACACTTTAAATTCACACAACAGGCACATTTGACTTGCTTCTCATTGAGGTTGGGAATACTAGCATGTATGTGTTTGACTCCAGGTTGGCGGCTGGAAGTTCTCACACCTCCGGCTGACACTGAGGTCATGCTCGGTGGAAAGGCAACATTTACGTGCGTGCTAAGTGAAGCTGTGCCAGTAAATGAAGTTGCTTGGTATTTTAACGGATTGCCTATCCAGCCAGATGAATACTGGTCAATGCAAGTGGATGGCAGCCAGTACAGGCTAATTCTCAAAGATGCCCAACCCTTTCACTCCGGAGAAGTGGCTTTTGCTTCGAGAGATGTAGTTGCATCAGCCAAGTTGGCCATTCTGGGTAAGTCCTAAGCCGCCTTGCTCCTTATCAGAGAACTAAGTTATGTGCAACAGCTTAAAGTATAATTATTTCCTCTAAGCTTGCTAAAAGTCATCTTCCATTCATTTTATGAAGAACAATTTCTATCCTGGAAGTCATCTTACATCCTTGTTTTGAAGTGTTACCATCATTACTCCTTGTCAATGTTTTGGTCTTTCAACTTCATAAAGCATAGTCCATTTAATTGAGATAATGTCTTCCTTGAAAATGTATCTTAATGGGTGTATGTTGTGCCTTCAGCCCTTCCTGATCCCCCAGAAGAGCCGGAAATCTTAAGTAAGACCAGCCGGTCCGTGACTCTGTCATGGTTCACACCCCTGAGCGATGGTGGCTCCCCGATCATTGGATACAATGTGGAGATGAAATCGCAGGGTGGTGACTGGCAGCAGTGCAACATGGAAATCATTCAAAGCATGGAGTATGTTGTGCAAAACCTCAAACCGGGCGAACCTTACCGTTTTCGCATTTCCTCCATAAACAAATTTGGTGTTGGGGAACCGGTTCACTTACCTCAAACGGTCCAGCTAGGTGAGAGCCTGTAGCCTCGCACCGTTGAGCTTCACAAAGCTGTGTAGACGTTGACTCGCATGGCTTCCTTTGATTAATTGATGCCTTTTTTTGGCCGAAAAAGCTGAAGATGCATTAGAATGTACATCCTCCTTCTTATAAGTCATCCGCTGTTTGGCTACATGAATCTTTCTATGTTGCTTTCATTGGGGCCATGCCTTATTTTAAGTAGTGTTTAGGAGCTTCTCAATTACCTGGTCTTGTGACCACTGTGTGTTAAAAGAAATATGGAGATTCCTTCATAAGGGTATGTGAAGATGGACATTCCAAACATACAGGGCCCAATCCAATTCACTTTTTTTCTCATAGGTGATCTTTTTACGCCTTATCAATAAAATGTGTTTTGAGCTACCAGCATACCAGCAAGCAAGAACATATTTTTGACAGAACTTTGTCTCCTACTTTTTGTTACTTTTTTAAATTGCAGAATGTTGAAAAGTTATTTTAACCTTCCTGGTGGTAGCCCCGAGTTATGCTCGGGGTGGAAAGAAGCCAGGAGCGGTAATACCAAGCCTGACTCATGGTTGTCGCTAGTAGGTCTATGCGGAGCCTTGAGCCCAGGGGGCATTTCAACTCACCTCCCCCCGGGCTCCAGGCGCTGGCAGCCGTTCTCCTTCTGGTCCTCGTAGGCACTGGATCCCTCGGGTAAAAATCGTCGTTTGTCATCTGGCAATCTCACTATGGGGTTACACCACCCAGAGGACTGAGGTTGAATTGCAGCTCTGGATCCCATGGAGTTGAGTAGGTACAGGGCTGCCGCAAATTCTCTATGTAGTATGATAGTTTTTCTCCTGGTTTTCGAGTCTAAAAGGGTGCAAAAAAATTGCACCACTTTTAGACCCTAAAATCTGGAAATAATTATACTGCCAGGGAGGTGGAAAAGAAGATGAAAAATTATTTCCCAGGAGAAAACTTTTGAGAAAAAGTGAATTGGATCGGGCCCACAGTATCTTCCTTGAGTTGCTGGCTCTTAAACCACTCAAGAATCATAGCTGTACGTTGAATTGCCAGAAGAGGGAAACAAAACTCCCTCGATATAATAAGCAATGAGTGTCACTAGGGCTAAGGACAGCAACAGTTCTAAATTGGTTATAGAACTAATCGCCGATACACCAAGGAGATTTGGAACTGTCTACCTTCACACAGCCTAACACGTGTTTAAGTTCAAATTTGCATTAAAACATAGCAACCAAAATTAAACCATGGTAGAAAATATCTGATAGGTTGCTGATATATTCTGCAAATATGAACTTAAACTAAATATTCTGATTTGAACTTGCATGGCGGCTTGTAGGCAATGTTGGTTTTAAGCTTGTTTCCTCCTTGCTATTTGGTGGGTGTTTGGAGGGCTGCAGGGGAAGTATATGTGCTGAGATTGTAAAAAATGCAAAAACTGAAACTCAACTATGACCTTTCCTCTGTGGAAGAAGTATGGGAGCTGGGAGACGTGCCGGCCTACTCAAACTTCATGTTTCTGCAAGAACATCCTAATTTTTGGCTCACTAGATAAACAAGTTCTTTTACAGTATGGATGGATTGAGGATTTATACAGAAGGGAGGAAATAACCAGTGGCGTATCTAGAAGGGTGTAGGCATGGCTCATGCCATGGGCGACCATAGCACCATGGGCGCCATGCTTGCCACTATGCTCCACCCCATGCCTGCCCCTGTGCTGCACCACAATGCCTGCCCCCATGCCTCCCTGTCATTGAGATTATTTGTGTTATCTGGGGAACATGTATACTTAATTTATGTATAAAGGGTGACTTGGCTATTTAATTATTCAATCTTGATGCATCTGGCTATTTATTTTGTTTATCGTGAGGCACCTGACTACTTAATTAATTTATCTGGATTCTTGTGCTTAATATTTTGTTGGGGGGCATGTGTACTTGTTGAATTATCTGGAGGCATGTGACTACTTGATTATTTTATCTGGAGGCATGGAAATATTTGATTATTTTATTTGGAATCATGTGACTATGTATATAATTGGGAGGCACATGGCGACTTAATTCTAATAACTAGGGGACGATAGAGGCACAATTTCAGTATTTGCCATAGGGGCTATAATACCCAGATATGTCCCTGGAAATAACTGGTCTATTTTGTGACATGGATATATTTCTGAAGCAGCGCCTTTCACCGTTGATCTAGAGAATGTATGAAAAAAAAATTTCATTAACGTAAAGGGCAACAGGTTAAAACAAAATGGTGCCAACATTTTGCTTAACAACCTGTATGGATGTATAGATGTAATGGTTGATAAAATGCCATGCTATTCGTTTTCTTATTTGTGGTTTGTAGTTTTTTTGATTCATAGTTACAATCTGTTACAGTTGAACAGGAAGTCTGCGGATCTGTGCCCTGAGTTTTTCATCCTCAGTGTATGCGAGAATGACTTTTGGTTCCCCTGAAAAAACTCTCCATGTTGTAATTTTTTCACTGATGATTTGCAGCTGTGACACAAAAATATGATGAGTTGCTTTGGTAAAAAGCACAAATGCTTCCCACACACAGGCCCAGGGCTGCAGTGCTTAAAAGAAAAACTGTTCTAATTTAAGTTAAAAACTGGGGTTCACTGATATGACATACATATGACCAAAGAAGGGGGCTGGCCTGAGTCTTACTCCATAAGAAAAAAGACAATTCAGAGCAAAAAAGAATTGCACTGAAGTCACTCATTGATCAATCGTAAAATAGCAACCACACAGGTTTGCTTTAACTTTAAGCTCCACCCGAACCTTTTCTGAAAGATTAGAAAAGATTTATTTAAAGCACAACTCCAGGAAAATATTTATTTTTGGTTTTAGGTTGCATGGAAAGGGGTTAGAAGCTCTTTTGGTATTTTACTCCTGTCATGGGCCCCATCTTTGAGATTTTCTTCCTGCTTTCTGCCCTGACAGGAAGTACATAGGTACATTTCTCCAGCAATCATAGAGAAACAACAAATAGATCTTTTGGTGGGGAAGAGTTAGAACTTAAGTCAAGTCTTTACTGTGGTCCCTTATTTTGTACCTCATTTTTTCCCCATAGGACCACCAAGATTTATATTAAAGCCATGGAGGATGAATGGATAGGAAATGCTGGCATTTATGTCCACATTGTGTAGCCAGACTATTTAAAACTAAAATTAAATGTTTTCCTAGAGTTGAGCTTTAATCCTGACTATTTAGGACTCGATTCACTAAGCTTTATCAAACACTTTATTAAACGTTTGATAATTTACCTCATCGGTAAAATCTAATTTTGAATTCACTAAGGTGTTATATATTTATTTAATGTTTTAACGTAAAACGTTCAATAAATCTACAGTATAACACCTTAGTGAATTCAAAATTAGATTTTACCTGTGAGGTAAATCATCAAACGTTTGATAAAGTGTTTGATAAAGCTTAGTGAATTGAGGCCTATAACCACGAGCAGAGTTTCCTTCAAGCTTCTCACATAACAGCCTTCTGTGAGCCAATCTTCTAAGGTCTCCTCTCAAGAGAGCATCATCCATACAAACTGTGACTTCTCCATGCCAGTGTCCGCAGACATCTGGTAAAGATCTGCTCAAGTTGAGCATGACCTGAAGTTCAGCAAAATCTCAATTCTGACACAAAAAGGGTGGTTTAGGAGAGCATGTTCTAAACATGCTTCTTAAATCCTAACATTGTTTTTACAACTTCACTTTGTGATGTTTTTTTCAGCAGAGGTTTGGTCTTGTGGGTGGCTTCTTGGCTTTTTATGTCTTGGTAATAATACTACGAGAGAGAAGAAAGGGTATCTATACTCAATGATCCTTAGCTTTGTGCTCGATTCAACCTTGGACAATGCATGCCCTGCCTGTGTTGTGTTCAGTGCTGAGCAATATGTCAAGTTAGTATTGATTGACCTGGGTCAGAACTTGTGTTGCATACAATTTAGTATCCATGTTTATAAGCCTGATATTGCTATAACAGGAGGTAAGTGTTACCAACTCTAGAGAAGTATTGGGTTGATTTCTAACTTATTCAAAAAGCTATAGTAAATGAGAACTCCAGCCATAGTTTTAGATAGCATGGGGTAGAGTTAGCACTAATGTCAGGTTTTTCTTGGTAGGTATGTCAGCTGTCCTTAAATAGTCAATAGCAGTGAGACCGCACTTTCTGACCTATTCCACAAAAAACAGGTGAAGCGTGCAGGCCACATATCCCGGGTATCTCAGAATCTTCACAAGAGATTAATGCATAGAGGACCTTCAATATTAATCTTAGTTTATTAGATGCTTAAAAGGACATACAATTAAAAAGAACTGTAGGGCAAGACAGTCCACTGTTTCAGGCTCCCACTTTTTTTCAAGTTGCCCAGTTCTGAGGAAAAACACACACACACACACACACACACACACACACACACACACACACACACACACACACACACACACACACACACACACACACACACACACACACACACACACACACACACACACACACACACACCATATGTACCAGTTATTGGCTGGTGGGCAGGCCTACTTTTGTTTACCAGTGGGGAGAGACTGCATCTGAACGATCGGTTTATTATAGACATTCTGCTGTTTATGCGGCCAGTGGACTTTCACCTCCCTTGAATGGTAAGGCAAATTGGGCATAGATGGTGAGGTTTTATTGTGCTATGTTCATGTTTCTGTTTTGCTACTCTGCCGACCAATAGGAGGGGGTATGTGGACACCTCTGCTGATTGAGTAGCAGTCTCCCATCAGGTCCACTCATTTACTACTTGATCCTGATTGGTACATATTGCGTGTGTGTGTGTGGGTGTGTGAGTGTGTGTGTACAGTGTGTGAGTGTGTGCTGTGTGTGTGTGTGTGTGTGTGTGTGTGTGGTGTGTGTGTGTGGTGTGTGTGTGATGTGTGTGTGTGTGTGTGTGTGGTGTGGTGTGTGTGTGTGGTGTGTGTGTGTGTGTGTGTGTGTGTGTGTGTGTGTGTGTGTGTGTGTGGCGTGTGTGTGTGTATGTGTACAGTGTAGTGTAGTGTGTGTGTGTGTGTGTGTGTGTGTGTGTGTGTGTGTGTGTGTGTGTGTGTGTGTGTGTGTGTGTGTGTGTGTGTGTATTTTTCCGCAGAACTAGGCGTCTTGAAAAAAGGTCGGAGCCTGAAACAGTGGACTGTCTTGCCCTACAGTTTTTTTTAATTGTATGTCCTTTTAAGCATCTCAGTATGAAGCTGTGAGGACCTCTATGAATTAATTTCTTAAATGGTCAATATACAGTAGAGTCCTAGTTATCTGGAACTCCGCTAACCATAAGTCTCAACCAATCTGAACAATTCGCCAGCAGTGCTCACAGTGGTGAAGTCCAAATTCCTTGGCTTTTTGTAGGCCCTGCTGCACTTAAAGACTGTGGTCCAGGCCCCACCCCAGGTTAATATACTATCAGTTACTATATTTTAACATTTAATACTGAGCGCATTGTATGTACTGTGTATAGAATGGGGTATAGTACAATACCAGCTAGGCCTATTTTTAACATTGAGTCTCATGTAACCAGAAAACACACTTATACGGCATCAGTCAATACCTGTTGGCGCATGATAACCGAGACTCTGCTGTAAAAGTTATTTTATCACTGGCATTGTCATCACTGGCATTGTCACTCTTTCACTCATATCCTGCCCCGAGTGACACAGTGGTCACATGACAGGAAGTCATGGGAAATCTTCAGAATTCTGACAGCTATAACAATCCGACAGTGGTTTTAACTCTTCCCAGTCTAAATACAAAATAAAAGCTTGGCTGGCATTCCACCTTGTATTCAGTCTTTTCTGTCTTCTACTCTTAAAAAATATACAATACGCATGGTGAACCTTTTTATGAAAAGTATTTGCAATAACTACATTACACGTTTCCTAACTGGTTTGGCTCTATTGCAGAGCATCCAGTCTCAATAAAGCAACAACTGGAAGACAAAACTGCCAGAGAGGGAGAGGATCTTCATCTGGAGTGTGAATTCTCTAAGGAGTCACGGGAGGTCACCTGGATGAAGGACGATGAGCTTCTCCATCCAGGAAAGAAATTTGAGTTTATTTCTGAAGGAGGAAAGCAGATCCTCATCATTCATAACGTCTGTGCAGCTGACCAGGGCACATATATCTGTGTGACCTCATCTGGTGTTCAAAGTTCTGCAACGGTTTCATTAGAAAGTAAGTTGCTTTCATTTTGGTGAGATTGGGGTTGGTTGAATAAAGAAAGTTAATCTTGACTAAAAAGGTATACAAAACTAATGACCCTTTTGAACTTTCCTGCAGTAAAGCCTCATTAGAATCCTTATCTCACTGTTTCTCATCTCTTTTGTGTAACGATCGGTGTAACACAGAGAGGGTCTGATTATTGGTGATCTGCAGTATCACCAAGAATACAGATATATACCTGATTATTGACGATCTGCAGTATCACCAATAATCAGATATATTACTAACCTCTGAACACCTGAGAGATGAGTGTTTGGTGCAACAGTAATACTTTGAGAACAATATCAGGAGGACAGGTACAAAGGCAGTAAGGAGTACTGCTGGAGCAAGTACCTTCCAGCAGCCTGAGACTCTCCCGCAGGGAGGAGTCAGATTGGGAGAGGGAAGGACCAGAGCGTGAGTGACACCAAAAGGAGGATGTCACTGACTGGCCTGTGAACTATCTCTTAACTGAGGAGATAGCTCTCAAGGTCGGACAAGCCAGGTCGGCAACACACGGACATACAAAGTACAAAGACAGGAGGCTGATTCGGTAATCCTAAGGCAAGCAGGGTTTGGCAACAGAGTATCAGATATAGCGAAGTACCAAATCAGTGAACAGAAGAGTGGTCAGGAAAGCAGAAGGTCATAACAGATAATAAACAATGCCTAGTCTTGGGTGTGGGCTCCGTGATCATCAACACCCTGGAACTAGTCTGAAGTATAACAGAATGATAACACAGGTTCCTAATCTTTGGGTGTGAGGTCCTTGATCATCAACACCCTGGGACTAGTCTGAAGTATAACAGAATGATAACACAGATTCCTAATCAATCTTTGGGTGTGAGGTCCTTGATCATCAACACCCTGGGACTAGTCTGAAGTATAACAGAATGATAACACAGATTCTGACAATAAGGTCTGAGTGCTTCCACGTAGTGATCGCAACGGCAGACAACCAGCGAATGACCAGCACCCAGTATATATAGCCCAGCGTTCTCCAGCGCCTCCCCTAAGTGCTGGACCAATGGGAACTGGTACAATCGTCAGCTGACCGGCTTGGTCAGCTGACTCCCTTCTGGCTGTCATAAAAGTTCTGCCTCTCAGCGTGCGCGCGCGCGCGTGCTTCTGAACCTGTGTGGACTATCCATCCCAGCCACACCAGACATGTCTTGCGTACCACCCACCGCGCTGGACGCGGAAACCGCCGCACCGCTATCAAGGCATGCGGCGGTTTCTCCGCGTTCGGCCATACTAGCAGATGTAGGCCCACGCGTGCAGACTGACGCGTTGGACGCGGAAACAGCCGCCTTACTCTGAGCGCACGCGGCGGCTTTTCCGCGTTTTCTCACATTTTGGCTTCTATCCATTATTCAGGAAACTGGATTGAATTCAACAAGCTGTTAAACTCTTTTGCATAAATACCAACTCAATTTTCTTAACTCTTGCTGTACAGGAAAACAGAAAGGGACTTTAGAAGATTTCTTAGTAGGGCTAGTACTATAGGTGTATTTGTTTATCTCATCATGTAACATGTCACTTCAGGTACACTTTAATAATAGTAGTTTGCAGGTGCATTACCACAACTGCAGAGGAGACCTAACATATCAAATTTAGCAAGTTTAATCTTTCATATTTTGCATGAATAATTAAAAACGTTATCACCCCTAAATGTAATCCTACTGATACTATATATTACTAATTTGGCATTTTTTGGCAAAAAAAGTAAGGTTTTGGAGGTTGTGGCAGGAGTATTACACTTACTTTAAAAAAGTTCCATAATTATGTATAGTTCTCTTGCCTGTCTGTAACTACTGGTCCATAGCTTTCATAGTCGTTTTGGTTGAGGGCATTTCTTCTTTCATAGTTGACTTTCATCCTTTGGTTTTAATTTGTTTTTTCTCTAGTTCGTACTATTACAGAGCTGATAACACTCCAGGAGATTTTTGGTGTTGCCCAAAAGCAATCTGGCCTTGGAGTTGGAGAAGAAGATAGCTCACAGCCAAGTTTGCCACCTGAAGCTGCAGAAGAAGGTGACCTCCACTTACTGTGGGAAGCATTGGCCAAAAAGAGGAGAATGAGCAAAGAACCTACCTTAGATTCCATCTGTGAAGTCCCAGAAGAAGATGATAAGCACAAGCTGAAAAAAGAAGCTGATTTTTCAGGCTATACGTCTGAAGACGTTACAAAAAACAGTGAAGCTGATTTCTCCCTTACAAGCTCAGATGATGAGTCCCGAGCTGGGACACCATCTCTGGTATCCTATCTCAAAAAAGCTGGCCAGTCCTCCCTCACGTATGGATCTAAAATACAGACCATATCTACCAAAAAATTCTTCAAACACTTCGAAACAACAACAGCTCCTGAAGTTAAGGAGATTAAAAAGCCAGAGGAAGAGCCTTTTTCACCAGAAATGATTGATGATGATGATCCGGAACTGGAGAAAGCAGCTACAAAAATTCAAGCTGCCTTCAAGGGATACAAGGCTCGAAAGGTGATCAAGCAACAAGAATGCCCCTTATTTGCAGAGACCTTCAAAGACATGTCCGTAGAGCCAGGTGGAACTGTTCATCTCGAGTGTGTGTCAATCAGCAAGAGTGACATTATTGCTCGTTGGCTGAAAGACGGCAAGGAGCTTTCAGATGGGCGTCATTATCATATTGACAACTACAGTGATGGTACCTGCTCTTTAATTATTACTGCTGTAGAACTTCAAGACACTGGAACCTATACATGTGAAGCTTTAAGCAAATTCGGAACGGTGTCCCACAGCGCAAAGTTGGTAGTGGGTGGAGGTGTTCAAGATGTCCCACATAAGCCAATTCACATTCCGGCAAAATCATCTAGTACAGATAGCGACACGGAGAGTTCCTCTGGAAGTGAGCTAGATGATGCCTTCAGAAAAGCAGGAAGGAGACTACACAAAATCTTTAAATCAAAATCTTCTCTTGAAATGTCCGACGTGGAAGAGGAGCTTTTTGTAAGTGCCGATGAAGGCGAAATGCCACCTATTGACCACCAAACCTATCGGGAAGATGACAAATACATCTACATCAAATTTGAAATCATGACTGAAGCTACAGTGGCTGCCACCAGGTTCAGAGAAATGTTTTCTGCCATGGGCATCCCGGTTAAGATTGACATTCTTGACCATGGTCCGAAAAAGATCGAATTACGAATAATGAAGGTGGAGACAGGAACCACAGAGCAGCAGCGACTCCAGGCCAAGCAGCAGATGACTTTAATGACATCAGACACAGGTCAGTACGATTATCATCTTTTTTGGGGCAGGGTTATATAGTTTATAAAAAGAGCTAGAACATATGCCTGAGATTTGCATCTGTTTCTTTTTAAAGGGGAACTTCAGCCTAAACAAACATACTGTCATTAAATTACATTAGCTATGTTAATTAAAATAAATAGGTAATATAATCTCTTACTCACCCTGTTTTAAAGGAACAGGCAAATGTTTGTGATTTCATGGGGGCAGGCATCTTTTTCATGGGGGCAGCAATCTTTTTGGTTGAAAGGAGGTGACAGGGAGCATGAGACACAGTTTCAACTGTCCTGTGTCCTGATCACCCCCTCCCAGCTGCACACGCTAGGCTTCAAATCTCAAATTCAAAATAAAATAAAAAAAATTGCAACAAAACAGCAGAAGGAGAACAAACAACATCAGAAATCCCATCATGCTTTGCACAGGATCAGGGTAAAAATGCCCGGGCAGCTTTCTTCTGTGCAGCTAAAAATGAGGCTTCGGTAAGAAAAACAAAGTTCTGATGCTGTGAAACTGTTAAAGAAACACCAGGCCTTTTCAATGCTGCTGAGTAGATTTTTAGTCTGGAGGTTCACTGTAAAGATATTTTCTCATTACTTGTTGTGCCAGTGATTAGAAAGTGAAGAACATCTTTAACAATGGATGGCAAAAGTATAAATAGAAACACAATATTCTTTAGTAGAACGGGGGTAGAATTCAGAGCTCTGCCACATTTTTTTCTTTCATCTGATTAGAGAGAGATCTGTCGGCTGCCTACATACACCGCAGGCCGATTCCTGATCAATTTCAAGCGGAAATTGATCAGAAATCAAACTTGTGACGCAGAATCCACCGCCTCACTGGCCCAAAGCTTTCCCCCCTGATGTCAAATGTGCCCCCCTGTCCGGTGCACTATACCTGTCCATCTCCAGCACTGGCTCCGGGCTCCATCCATAAACGCACCACACGTGGTTTCCGGGGTAACGTGGGCACATGTGTGATATCACACACCCACGTGTACGCTGGCAACAACGTGAGGTGCGTGTATGGAGACAGCCTGGAGCCAGCAGCGGACATGTACGGGTAAAGTATAGCGCACTGGGGGGCGCATTTGACATAAGGGGGACCGTGCTCGTCCCAACTTTGCTGCGCCCCGATCAACCATGACAACCCAACATCTTACAGCATATCCAATCGACATGCTCGGCCTGAAATTGGTTGCATCGTCTATCGGACATGCACTTGGCAGCACCGATTTTCATTCAATTCGATAATAATTATCGAATCGGATAGTTGATCAGCTGCCAAATCAATAGATGTATGACCACCTTAACTCTTTTCTGTACCAACGGCACCACTGTTGTAAATTCATCACCTGTTAATTACCGGTGTCAGAAGTCTGGTGGTGTAGACAAGGTGGACATGGGGAAAATCTTAATTAAATTAATAACTTGTACAAATTACTGTTGATGAAAACAGAGAGTAATTTTATACTTTGCTTGTTTCTGCCCAAACCTGGTCATTAAGCTCCTTTTAATTCCTCAGTCCGAATATTTTTGTAAAATAAACAGGTGATAAACAGCTCTGCAAGCTTGTGCTTCCTCTAGCTGACACTGTTCTTCTCTGAGGGCCAGATTTATCAAAGCATTATCGACAGTTTTTTCTTCTAAAACTGTTCTAACCAGCAGAAGAACTGTTCTGCATGATAGTAAGAAACTTCCCAAAGCCTATGTAATAGCGGCAGTTTAGCGTGGATTTCTAGAGCTACACTACAGTTAAGAAAAGTGCAAATCCATTCCTTAACTGCTGCAGATTAAAGAGAAACTGTAACGACAAAACGGCCCCTGAGGGGTACTCACCTCGGGTGGGGGAAGCCTCAGGATCCTAATGAGGCTTCCCACGCCGTCCTGCGTCCCTCGGGGGTCTCGCTGTAGCCCTCCGTACAGCGGTGACGCAATATTTACCTTCCTGGCTCCTGCGCAGGCGCTCTGATGGCTGTCGGCGCCGAAGTAGGCGGAAATACCCGATCGCCGTCGGGTCTGCTCTACTGCGCAGGCGCAAGTTTCCAGCGCCTGCGCAGTAGAGCGGACCCGACGGAGATCGGGTATTTCCGTCTATTTCCGTGCCGAAAGTCGCCACAGCGCCCCCGCTGGAGCCAGCAAAGGTAAATATTGAACTGACAGTCGGCACAGTCGCCGGCTGTTCGGAGGGCTGCGGCGAGACCCCCGTGGGACAGAGGACGGCGTGGGAAGCCTCATTAGGATCCCGAGGCTTCCCCCACCCGAGGTGAGTACCCCCCAGGGGATGTTTTTCATGTTACAGAGTCTCTTTAAGAATTGCTCATTAGCAGTTCTACAGATAAGGCTAGATGTGATTTGTGAAGGGCTCCTCCCCCCTCACTCAGAGCCTGCTGACAGCAGGTGTGTTGGTTACCTCAGCAACAGCAATTCCCCTCACACACTGCACTGGCTGAGAGACCTTCCTAGCTCCTTCTATTCCCTACAGTTTAAGAATGAATCTGCACTATCTAGTGATTTCTTAGGATGTCTGAGACAGTTCTGCACGGATTTCTAAAAACCTACTAATATTTTGTCTCAGACACTCTCGATAAATCTGGCCCTATAGTGGTAGAGTGCAGTCTGGCCCCACCCATCTGTATTCTGGGCAGATTTGCTTTGTATTTTGACAGGTCTAGACATGTCTCTGAGTTGCTCCCAGTAGTGCTAATTTGCATATGTTTAATAATGCTACTATCAGAAAGGATCACTTGACCTGAGGTAGTAGCTGAGATTTAATGTACTAGAAGTAGCGAGAGAATATATACAAATTTTAGAATTTATTTCTGTTACAGGAGATAGCTACCTATAAATGTGTGTAAGAATGCCTAGAGTTCAACTTTAAATTCATAAAACAATGTGTATTCCCCCCTAAGTTCATTTAATTATATCAGAATTATTTTGTTCCTTTTAAAGCCCCTATATTTATCACTGAGCTCCAAAACCAGGAGGTCCAAGATGGCTACCCGGTAAGCTTTGACTGTGTCGTGATTGGCAAGCCGATGCCGACAGTGCGCTGGTTTAAAGATGGGAGGGTGATAGAAGAGGATGACCATTATATGATCAACGAGGACCAGGAGGGCTGCCACCAGCTCATTATAACTGCTGTTGTGCCTCCGGACATGGGTGTCTACCGATGTCTAGCCGAAAACAGGATGGGCGTGGCATCTACCAAGGCAGAGCTGAGAGTCGACAGTAAGTGACACACTACTTATGCTTTATAGATAGTTCTATTTTTTTTAAATGGTACCCTGGTCCTGATCAGATATCTCGCTCAAATGACAAAAAGCCTTTTGATTTCTCTGTACAGAGTTACCAGTAGCAGAGAGAGAGGGACTGAATGAATCTCAGGACTCAGGAGCTGATGCTGTACTGACTAGGATGAGTGCCTTCTCTCACTGACTCATTCATTACTGTGGTTCTTTGAATCATTGAGCTGAAGGAAATGAATGAATCAGTCAGTAAATCAGTTATGTGTCGAGTCAGGCGCTTCTGCTGCTGTTGCTGTGTAAACTGATACCTGAGTGAGCTGAGAGGCATTTCTTCTCTCACTACTCAGTGCAGCAGCGCCCTTCTCTCCTCCTGCCGCTCTAGGCAAGAATTGATACCTGCCTGATGGCTCAGACGCCTCTGCATCTGATAGTGTTTAACAATTTGCCTTATATCTCCACCTACACAGAATAGTGATGATCATAATCAGCTAATTACGTCCATGCCTAATTTTTATTTGTAAATTCAATTGATTTTGGGTAATCATTCACAATTTTGCATAATTTTTGTGTAATTTTGTGCCGACTTTGGCGGTGAATAGCAAAGCCCCTCGCCACGATCTCTGCTGTAGCATATCCTGTCAGTTGCAGTGGAACTGCAACCAGGAAGTTCTGATTTCTCTGCTTGCATTCGGTTGTTTAGTTTTGATTGCATTCGCAATGAGTATCATTGCCATCTGCAATCACTCTACAGTTCAGAGCAGCTCAGGATGCTGTCATGAATCCAGTTGAACTGCAGCCAGACAGCTCTGAATTCCCTACATGCATGTTGCTGCATAATATTGCATGCATTTGAAATGAGTGTCCTTTCTATCTGCAATTAGAGTTACAGAGAACCCAGCAAGCTCACGGAGAACCAGAATTTCTAGGAGTGTGTAAGGGTCTACAATGGACCAAAAAGCCTTCTTACTAAAATGCTACGGAAAACAAAAGTTTGCTTTCTTAAAACAGAAAGTATTTGCGATAATTCAGGTTGGAGTGAGCTCCGAGACGTTTCCCACAATGCATCACTGTTGAATATGCAAATTATCCATTGTTGTCCCTGCAAGCTAGCCACACCTCCAGATCCACTGGAATGCAATGATGTGTCAGGAACTGGAGGTGTGGCTGGCTTGCAGGGACAACAGTGGATACTTTGCATATTTCAGCAGTGATGCACTGGGAGACATTTCGGAGATCACTCCAACCTGAATTATTGCAAATACTTTCTGTTTTAAGAAAGCATACTTTTGTCTTCAATCTGCAATCAGCCTGCAGTCTTCAATCAGAGAAACACTGGATTGAATGATTACCATTCAGCTGTGTTGGAATTTGCATACTTGTACTGATTGGGTGATGTCCATATAAAAGCCTCTTTTGCCCTTGACACTTTGCCTATCATAGCGTTCACCTTTGCCATGGCTGTTTGCTGGGTCTCATGTCTCTATTGCATTTACCTTGTCCTGCTTCCTTGAGGATGGTTGCTGTTCCTGCATGGGCAAACAGTAAAGTCCTTTCAGTCCTGCTAGCTTGGACACAGCTTTCACTGCAGTAGTGATTGGCTAGCGCTCCTGCTAAATCTGATCCTGTGGACATGACTATAGCAGCGGTTGCTATTTTCGCTCTTTCTTGTTCTGTCTTGTTTGTGTGGATGTTTGCCATCGCTGTGGTAGTGATTAGATTGGCAAACATTCCTTTCTGTCTGTTTGTCTGTCCTTGTCTTATTCAGTGTGGCGGACAACAGAAGCTCAGAGCTGCGTTTGCTCCGGGCAACCATTTGTTTTGTTTACTGTGGCAGTTATCGGAAAGCTCAGAGCTGCTGTCGCTCTGAGCAACCTTACTCCCTTTCACTAGTCTACTGCTCCTGCTGTGACCTGTGTTGTCTCCTCAACACGTGCATCCAGCACAATTTCCTGATATCATCCAGTAATGTGTATCTTGTTTAGTGGGCTCTGGTAGTACTCTTGTCTTCCCGGCCTCAGTCTCTATACCTTGCAAGCTGAAGTCCTGCGGGGTCACCGTAGTCGGGTAGGCGTACTGGTCTCCTGTTCACGCGGGGGCTTGGCGTATAGGTGAAGAGCGTGGCATTAGATTGGGGTATAAGGACTGAAGGAAGACGAAAGATCTGCCAGATCTTACACCCCCATACATGCTATTGTCACCAAAATTGCTACATGTTAAAGTGAATGGGAACTGCATATTTTTAAAAAAGAAGCAAATACTTACCTAAGGAGAGGGAAGGCTCTGGATCGTATAGAGCCTTCCGTCTCCTCTCTTGGTGCTCTCTATCCTGTGCTGGCTCCTCCCCCTCCCCTCGTTTCAAACCCCCACGAAAGGGTATTTGGAAGTCTTCGGGAGCTGTGTCCTCCTGAAGACGTGTGGCTCCATACTGCACAGGCGTGAGCGTGCAAGAGAGCGTGCTTGCGCAGGCGCAGTACAGGGCCGCCCTTCTTCAGGAGCACTCAGGCTCCCTGAAGACTTCTGAAGCCTCCTTCGGCCGGGTAAAGCAGTATTTGTCTAATTTAGTCAAATACTACTACCGGGCGAGCCAGCACTGGAACGAGGGGACCAGGAAAGGAGCAGGAAGGCTCTATAGTATATGACCCAGAGCCTTCCCTCTCCTTGGGTAAGTATCTGTGTCATTTTTTTTAAATGCGGTTCCCATTCACTTTAAGGAGAATAGTGGTTACAAGTTAAAAAAAAGTTTTCCAAAAGAACTTGTAGTTTTTGAGAAAATAGATTTTAAAAATGCTAAAAATGGTTTTTAAACTGTCATTTTCCTTAGTTCAAAACAACATTTTCCCTTTGAATTTTTGAAATCGATTTTCTAAAAAAACAACAAGGTCTTTTTGAAAAAATGTTTTGACTTGTACCCACTATTCTCCGTAACATACGCAGCAATTTTAGTGACAATAGCATGTATGGGGACTTTGCTATTCACCTCTAAAGTCCGCACAAAATTATGCAAATTTACGCAGGATTACACAAAATCAATTGGTTAAACGTTTAAAGACTTTTGTTTGCAACTTTAATTAAAAGCTTTGATAACTGTTCTTTATATCTCTTTGTAGTCTAGCCCTTTAAAGTCATAAGGGGCCCATACACCTAACGATTTTCCCGCCGATATACAGCCATTTCGATCACAGTGATCGAAACGGCTGTGAAATCGCCGCACACACCGCTGACAGAACGATCGATTTCTGTCCGAAATCGATCGTTCCCCGTCGATTCCCGTCGACCCATCCGTGCGGAAGATTTTTCTCGGTCGCCGGCGGGTCGGGAGTGTGTCGTTAGCGGCGTTTGAATGCCCGACGACCAACGCAATACAGCGGTAATACATTACCTGCTCCAGCCGGCGAGAGTCCCCTGGTCTTCTTCTCCGCTTCGGGCTCCAGACCGTTTCTTCTCCGCTTCGTGCTCCAGAGCTACACAGAACTTCCTGTCCCGGCAGGAAGTTTAAACAGTAGAGCGCCCTCTACTGTTTAAATTTCCCCTGGACAGGAAGTTCAGTGAGCGGAGCGGAGATGAAGACAGCGGGGACTTGCGCCGGCCGGAACAGGTAATGTATGAGGCGGGGGGGGGGGGGGGGAGGTCAGCAGCAGCGGCAGCTACACAGATTGTGATCTGTTTCATGCTGAAATCGATTCACAATCTGTTTGCAGTAAAGGTAGCCATACGATCCCTCTCTGATCAGATTCGATCAGAGAGGGATCTATCTGTTGGTCGAATCTGATGGCAAATCGACCATTGTATGGCCACCTTAAAGTTCTTAGCAGTGGCGTAGCAATAGGGGTTGCAGAGGTCTTGACCGCACTTGGGCCAGAGGGGCCCCATAAGGCCATCCCTCAACTGCAGTAATAACTCTTTATTGGTCCTGTGCTGGTAATGATCACTATTATAGATGCTTTGAATAGTAGTGATCATTAACAAGCTGTTCCCCATCCCTGTCCTGCACCTCTGACACTGTGTTGTCTTTGGCAGGTTTTGGTGCGTCGTATCAATTGTCATGTATAGAGCGCGAGGGGGGGGGGGGGGGGGGATGTAAAACTAGCATCAGAGCTCATAGCTCCTTAGCTACGCCACTGGTTCTTAGTACGGTGTTCCATTCTACCTTTGCAGTAGTATTGTAGTACATACAAGTCACCTTTAGAGGGCGCTCACACACAGCATATTGCTAGAGCATGATCTATTAAAATTTCAAAACATGGATACACCCCTAAACTTTGAAAAAAAATGGTAAATTAATGCAGCAGATGGGTGAAATTTGTGAGCAAACTAGATTGCCACTACGGTGCTGCTGCTCGAGTGTTGCAGAGATATCCTCAGGTGAACTTCAGTCTATCTACTTAGAGTTAACAAAAAACCTGAACATTCACCAGATGCGTTCCCTGTATAGCTTTGGCACATTTCCTGTAAGCGTCTGAAGCGTTTACCGCAGACTGGTTAGTAAAAGAGCCAAAGAAAAAAAGCTGCGAGCTATAGAAACATATGTCTACTGTTGTACAGGACCATGTAGTGCCATTGGTCCTGGGGGGGCGGCAAGCCCATGGATTAAGCCCCTCCCCGAACGAAAGCCCCACCCCAAATGGAGCCCTATGCATAGCAGTAGCCATAGCAGTTGCTATAGGGCCCTGTAATAGAGGGGGCCCAGTGGTTACTAAAATTTTCACCATTAACTTTCTTCACCCTCTGACTTTGTCTCATTGCCCATGAACTATGTGCAGTGTTTATTGCATAAGAATGTAAATTGCTCGATCAACTCCTATCCATAGGGTAGGGGCAGATGGCATTGCTTAAAGAGGAACTTAATCCTAAATAAACATACTGTCATTAAGTTACATTAGTTATGTTAATTAAATAGATAGGTAATATAATCTCTTACCCACCCTGTTTTAAAAGAACAGGCAAATGTTTGTGATTTCATGAGGGCAGCCATTTTCTTTGGTTGAAAGAAGGCGACAGAAAGCATGAGACACAGTTCCACTGTCCTGTGTCCTGATCACCCCTCCCAGCTGCTAGGCAACAAGGACAACAACATCAGAAATCCCATAATGCTTTGCACAGCATCAGGGGGAAAATGCCTGGGCAGTTTTCTTTGATGGGGCGGAGCTTAGCTTCTGTGCAGCTAAAAATGAGGCTTGGGTAAGAAAAACAAAGTTCCGATGTTGTGAATTTGTTAAAGGAACACCAAGCCTTTTCAGTGCTACTGAGTAGATTTTTAGTCTGGCTTCACTTTAAGAGTGCCTACATCTAAGGGCCCCATGAAAGTTTTGCTATCGGGCCCCATGATCTCTAGCTACGCCACTGCCTATGCCCAAACGGAGCCCCACCTCCCACGGGTATTTGATTATCCCCCCAATAGAGCCCACCCCAAAAAGGAATCCCACCTGCCACAGGTGTTTAATTATCTGCTTCTGCTGGGTGACACAGGACTTCTTGCCTGGGGTGACAGAAAGGCCAGAAACAGCCCTGACTGGCTAGAGAAGATGTGTCCGGGCATAGACAGGGCATCTGGCAGTTCAAGTCACCGTGTTTCATAAAAGGATCATTGGCATGGTTCAGGGGTTGGAAAAGGTTTGTGCTACTAACTGCTCTGCTCAGCTTTGTAGGCCTAAAAAAACAGTTTTTTTGGGAGAGGATTGGGGGGGGGATTAGATGGGACTTGTCTAATACACCTCTTGGGGATCACATGCTAATTTCTGTCCCATGGACCTTGGCGTGGAGAGAGTTCAAGAGGTAGACAGCAGAGTGGGGGGGGGGGTGCTAGTGTGGAGTCACTCTGTGTTCTCTGTCCAAGCAGCATTCTCTCCCTCTCCTGTATCACAGCAGTGCTCTGCCTGCCCCCTCTATTACAGCAGCAGTCACTCTGCGTTCCATGTCCAATCAGCATTCTCTCCATCTCCTGTGTCACAGCAGTGCTCTTCCTGCCCCCCTCTATTACAGCAGCGGTCACTCTGCGTTCCATGTTCAAGCAGCATTCTCTCCGTCTCCTGTATCACAGCAGTGCTCTGTCTGCCCCCTCTATTACAGCAGCAGTCACTCTGCGTTCCATGTCCAAGCAGCATTCTCTCCGTCTCCTGTATCACAGCAGTGCTCTGTCTGCCCCCTCTATTACAGCAGCAGTCACTCTGCGTTCCATGTCCAAGCAGCATTCTCTCCGTCTCCTGTATCACAGCAGTGCTCTGTCTGCCCCCTCTATTACAGCAGCAGTCACTCTGCGTTCTATGTCCAAGCAGCATTCTCTCCATCTCCTGTATCACAGCAGTGCTCTGCCTGCCCCCTCTATTACAGCAGCAGTCACTCTGTGTTTTCTGTCCAAGCAGCATTCTCTCCGTCTCCTTTATCACAGCAGTGCTCTGTCTGCCCCCCTCTATTACAGCAGCAGTCACTTTGTGTTTTCTGTCCAAGCAGCATTCTCTCCATCTCCTGTGTCACAGCAGTGCTCTGTCTGCCCCCCTCTATTACAGCAGCAGTCACTCTGCGTTCCATGTCCAAGCAGCATTCTCCCCGTCTCCTGTATCACAGCAGTGCTCTGCCTGCCCCCTCTATTACAGCAGCAGTCACTCTGCGTTCCATGTCCAAGCAGCATTCTCTCCGTCTCCTGTATCACAGCAGTGCTCTGCCTGCCCCCCTCTATTACAGCAGCAGTCACTCTGCGTTCCATGTCCAAGCAGAATTCTCTCCGTCTCCTGTATCACAGCAGTGCTCTGCCTGCCCCCTCTATTACAGCAGCAGTCACTCTGCGTTCCATGTCCAAGCAGCATTCTCTCCGTCTCCTGTATCACAGCAGTGCTCTGCCTGCCCCCCTCTATTACAGCAGCAGTCACTCTGCGTTCCATGTCCAAGCAGCATTCTCTCCGTCTCCTGTATCACAGCAGTGCTCTGTCTGCCCCCCTCTATTACAGGAGCAGTCACTCTGTGTTCCATGTCCAAGCAGCATTCTCTCCGTCTCCTGTATCACAGCAGTGCTCTTCCTGCCCCCCTCTATTACAGCAGCAGTCACTCTGCATTCCATGTTCAAGCAGCATTCTCTCCGTCTCCTGTATCACAGCAGTGCTCTGTCTGCCCCCCTCTATTACAGCAGCAGTCACTCTGCGTTCCATGTCCAAGCAGAATTCTCTCCGTCTCCTGTATCACAGCAGTGCTCTGTCTGCCCCCTCTATTACAGCAGCAGTCACTTTGTGTTTTCTGTCCAAGCAACATTCTGTGTCCTGTATTATCTGTCTTCAACAACAGTCACCGGGTCTATTGTGACATGCCAGTCTCTTGAAACAGGATAGGGTCAAAAATTAATTTACAAGTTGGTCCAAAAAAATCAATTTGCCTGTCATAGGTATGTGTTAGGGGCTCTTCTTTAGAGGCCCCTGGGAGAGACATAGGAGCCCGCCGTGCGTAAAGAGCCCTCGGTTAGAACCTCTGGCGGATTGTGTTATTCCCATGATGCCCGGGGCTGACATCTGAGCTGTCTCTTTGCTCTGCGTTACACAAGCAACAAAACTTCGAAACTGCATGAATGATTTCATCTCTCGAAAGTCACATCGCCGGCTGTCACCAGAAATCAAAGCAGAGTAGTTGATGATTAGGACAAGACTAGATCGCTTAGTGGTGTGAAAAAATAGATGCTGTTGTAGTTCGGCACTTGGGGCCTCCTTAAAGCTCTCAGCTTCGTCCCTCCTGGCATGACGCCCTTGTAAAGATTATTTCTAGTTGCAGCGCTTGTACACTTCCAAATAGAACTGGCTGCAGGTAGACTGTGGCGTCAACTCTTCAGAGAAGGGCTCACAGCGGACGGCACACAGAACCGTGCCATCTAGTGCAGAAATGTGCCAAGAATAGACAACGGAACAACCTGATAAAATTCTGAGCACTCTCGTAGTTTCTCCAGCTTGCAGGAGGCTCTGTAAAGACAAAGAATGGTTTGGACCTCGGAAAAAGCCTCTAGTAGAATATGAGTAAAACTACTAATAGTCTACTATTGTACTCTGGTCTTTCCCATAGTAAAATATTGATAAATGTTACCAGTATTTTACTATTGCTAAACCTTATTTTCATACAGAGCTCTTCTGATGCCTAACCCAAACTGCCACCCCACCCCTCCAACGATGTCTAGCATCCAGCCTAGCTGGTTGGATAGTGTACTGGTTAAGGGCTCTGCCTCTAACACAGGAAAGCTGGGTTTGAATCTCGGCTCTTCCTGTGCAGTAAATCAGCACCTATAGAGTAGGGAGTCCTTGGGCTAGACTTCCTAACACTGTTACTGCCTACTGAGCATGCCCTAATGGCTGCAGCTCTGGCGCATTGAGTCCACCAGGAGGAAAGCGCAGTATAAATGTTATTTATCTGTATGTTGTCTATTTGTCTAACCAATCCTCCCACTGATGCCCAACCCTAACTGTCCCCTTCCCCACTGATGCCTAGCCCTAAACAATTCCCCCACCAATGCCTAACTGCCTCCCTCAACGATGACTAACCCTAACCAATCTTCCAAGCTATACCTAATCCTAACCAACCCCCCACCAATGCCTAAACCTAACCTTACGCCCTCTCTCCCCACAATGCCTAACCCTAACACCCCACCACCACCACAAGAAACCCCCAATTACTGCACCTCATCATTTTAAAGGAAAAAAAAAATAAGACGGTAAGGAATTTAGGGAGCCCATATTTTAATTAAAGGACTTACGAGGCCAAAATGTCTAAAAAAGCAAAGTACCTGTAAGCTGTTTAAATGCACGGAGGACGCCGTCCGCGCCCTCCGTGCAGTTCCGCCGGGTCCCCTTCCTGAGATCGCCCCCCGCGCCGACCCCGACCCCCCAGGCCGGGTCGGGCTCTCGTGCCGCTCTCAATATGGCCGCTTCCATTGGCCGCGGCTGCGCAGTCCGCCTGGCCGCGAGTGCGGCTGCGCAGCTCTACGGCCAACCCCTCCGATCCACGCTACAGTGCGGCGTCCTCCGTGCATTTAAACAGCTTACAGGTACTTTGCTTTTTTTAGACATTTTGGCCTCGTAAGTCCTTTAACGTAAGCACCTATAAGGCGCCCAAATGTACTGCTGATATTGTGAACTTATAAAGGGGTATTTTGGAGTTTTTAACATCCTAATTGAGGATCAACCTCGTTTTAAACACTTTTTTAATATCTCACCTCCAGTGCTTCAAAAAATGTTGTACAACATAGTCCCCAATTATGCATTTGTGCCTCTCCAAAGGTCCAGGGGAGGGGTAACATGGTGACATCATCACGCTCTGCTAAGCTCCACAAGCCTACAAAGGGGCGTGCCAGAGACCAGGCTAAAGGGATATAAACAGCATTGTAAAAATAGCAGTCTCCAGGTTGTTAGAAACAAGCTAACAAACAGTTCTGGCGCCACACCCTGGCCTTTAACTGTTATATTGTATAATTATAACAATACTTTCTTTCTGTATTTACACCTTTTAGTGACCAGTTCTGACTACGATACAGCTGAGGCAACAGAAACCTCCTCGTACTTCAGCGCCCAGGGATATATGTCCAGGTAAGGCCTGCAACAAGAAGCTATGCACTAACACCTAGAAGGAGTGCTCCATTTTTGGAGTGTTTTTGTAAGAATATTTCCCAATAAATTACTTTATTCCTAAAATTAACTCTAATATTTAAGACCATTTTCCCAGGATGGTAGGTAAATCTGGATGAAGCCGTAAGAAACCTGAGGTGTGAGCCCTATGGAAGCTGCCATATTTATTTCCTTTTAAACAATACCATTTGCCTGGCAGCCCTGATGATCTTTCTGGTCAGTAGGGTCTAAACAAGCATGCAGTTAATTTCGTCACATTTGCCATAGACTTCTGATCTGCATGCATGTATGGCATGCATGTATGGCTTAAAGCATACATTTCAAACTCCAGCCTGCGAGCCAAATCTGGCCCTCAGAGCCATTCAATTTGTCCCCAAGTGGTTTCCCCACTCTGCATTATGTTTGGCCCACTCTAGACCACCAGGGAAGCTATATTGGAGGAGAAACCCCAGAACACCAGGGAAGCCATATGGGGGACGTAGGGGGAAAGCACTAAAAACTAGGAAACTGTATAGGGGAAGGAAGATCACTAGACACCAGGGAACTGTATAGGGGAGGAAGGGGATCATTATACACCTGGGAACTTTACAAGGGAGAAAGGTGGCCAGTAGACGTTGAGGTTGGCCCGCGACTTGGTCCCAGTGTACAATTTTGGCCCACTTTGTATTTGAGTTTGACACCCCTGGCTTAACGCATTAGAGGCAGGGGATCAGCAGGACAGCAAGACAAAGTGCATTATTTGAAGGGAAATAAACATGTCAACCTCGATACCCCTCTCACCTCAGGTTCCCTTTAAAGTGAACCAGAGACGAAGCACCCTCATGTATTTTACCATATAGATCAGTGGGGACATTAGAGAAAACACCTACCCTGCTCTCTGTTTCATCCTCCACTGCTCATGAGGGTGCTTTGTCTCTGGTTCACTTTAAACCTTCATTCATGAGAACTAAGATTTTACACCACCAATGAGTTAGAATGTATCAGTGAAGTGTTATACAGACTATTACTCCCATATCCGGTCAGGATTAATTACCATTTTGTCAGTCTCCACGGCCTGAAATTGAGATGTAATGTCTGTGAAATTGGGATGGAAACCAAATTAGAGTTGTTGATGAGATTCGAATTTTAGAAGTTATCGGTATCCTGTAAAAGATGGCGCCAGTGCTCGTTTTAATCACTGCTCAGGTTATTAATAACTTTAAAGAAATAAAAGGATATTACATCTTGGCTGAGGTAGAAAAGTTGCCAGAGGTTTCATTAATAATATACAGTTTTATTTTTTTAAAGTTTTTTGTGTTCTATAGAAGGTTCAGAAAGTTTTATACGTTTTGACTTAAACAAAAAAAATATATGATATAATGAATTGGTTGTGTACTATGAATAATTACTAGAAGATTAGCAGCAAAGAAAATATTCTCATACTTTTATTTTCAGGTATATAGCGTTTTTTCTAACATTGCATCATTCTATAATATGTGCAGATTACACAACACTCAGCATTCAAAATGATTCTTTCAGAGCAGTCTGTGAAGTAATGACCTCTCCTCTAGCAGAGAAAAAGTAAACAGTTCACTTACAGTTGAGATAATAAAAGTCAGATAACAGCCCTCTCCACGACTAACTTAAGGTGGCCATACACTGGTCGATTTGCCATCAGATTCGACCAACAGATAGATCCCTCTCTGATCGAATCTGATCAGAGAGGGATCGTATGGCTACCTTTACAGCAAACAGATTGTGAACCTATTTCAGCCTGAAACCGTTCACAATCTGTTGTGGTGGTGCTGCTGCTGCTGCCCCCGCCCGCCCGCATACATTACCTGCTCCGCCGGCGCGACTCCAGTCCTCCGGTCACCGCTGCTCTGTCTGCGCTCTGGTCTCCAGGTCCGGCAGAGCAGCGGTGACCGGGGGACTGGAGTCGCGCCGGCGGAGCAGGTAATGTATGCGGGCTCTATTGCATCGGTCGTCGGGCACTCGAACGCCGCTAGCGATCCACTCTTTACCCGCGGGCGATCGACGGTTATTTTCCGCACGGCGCGATCGACGGGATCGGACGAAATGGATCGAAATTCGGCGTGTAGCGTGAACGATTGGCAGCAGATTCGATCCCAGTGATCGAATCTGCTGTCGAAACGGGCGCAAATCGGGCCAGTGTATGGCCAGCTTTAGTCGGAGAGCTTAATGGCTTGTTTGCATAGAGATAACAACTGGAGTTTCTCAACTCTTCCTGTACTGGAAACAATTAGACTGATGTATCTGATCTTAATGTTTTATTTCTTAGCTGTACTACGCATACAAATCATAATATCATAATTTTTTTTCGCTTCAGTGTCTCTTTAAGTACTCCTTGATATTACAATTAACATTTTTTCCTAAATTATTTTACTGAAAAGAAATAAAAAATATCTCCTGAAAGAAAAATCTATTGAATAGAAGGCCATAGGGAGATAAATCATGAAATAAACAGATAAGGGCACAACTTTCTCTCCTAGGAGATACAGTAGGAGATACAGTAATTTTTCATCTTCTATTTAATATATCTTTTCAGCACTCTGCACTTGAAAAAGTACCAAAAAGTGGGTGAAAAAAGTACTATCAAAATTATTTTGAGCATTTTCGTATTTGCAGGTAGTTTAAAGGGTATTTTATTGACAAGTTTAAAAATATCACCTACGAGAACACTTAAGTGAAATAATTAATTGGGCCTTTTTCTCCTAAGTTTTCTCCTAAGAGATAATTTTTCAACTTAAAGAGGAACTGTCGTGAAAATCTTAAAATTTAAAACAAATACAAATAAGAAGTACATTTCTGCCAGAGTAAAATGAGCCATAAATTACTTTTTTCCTATGTTGCAGTCACTTATAGTAGGTAGTAAAAATCTGACATTATTGACAGAATTTGGGCTAGTCCATTTCTTCATGGGGGATTCACAGCATGGCCTTTATCTATCTATATATATATATATATATATATAAAATCGGATGTGTGTGTGTGTGTATATGCAGTGTGTATATGCAGTGTGTATATGCAGTGTGTATATGCAGCGTGTGTGTGTGTGTGTGTGTGTGTGTGTGTGTGTGTGTGTGTGTGTGTGTGTGCGTGCGTGCGTGCGTGCGTGCGTGTGCCGCGATCACTCAAAAACGGCTTGACCGATTTGAACGAAACTTGGTATACTGATCCCTTACTACCTGGGATGATATGTTCTGGGGGTCTCGCATCCCCCTGCACACCTGGGCGGAGCTACAAACAGCAAATCAGATTTCACCCATTCAAGACAATGGAAAAAATGTAAAAGGCTGCCATTCTCACAGTAATTGAGCCAGAGTCCCCACACTTGGCACAGTTGGTCACTTGGTGACCTAGGTTACTAATCCAGGAAAAGTGGGCGGAGCATAAAACAGCCAATCAAATTTCAGCCATTCATTTCAAATGGGAAAATGTAAACTGCAGCCATTCTTAGACTGTTAATGGCAGGGCTCTCAAACTTGCCACACTTGGCTACTGGGTGAATGAAATTAAGATTCAAGAAATTGGGTGGAGCCTACAACAGCCAATCTAAATTCACCTATTGATTTTCAAGGGGAATATTTAAACTGCTGCCATTCTTACACTGTTAATGGCAGAGGCTTTAAACTTGCTACAGTCGGTCATTGGGTGACTGGGGTTCAAATTCACTAAAGGGGCGGGGCCACAAACAGCCAATCAGATTTTCTTGGTGGATAAACTGCTTCCATTCACACATTTTTGATGCCAGGAACCTGAAAGCTCACAAACTTGGTCATTGGGTGTCTGTGTGTCAAGGTTACAAAAAGTGGGCGGAGCCAAAAACAAATTTCCCTGGGAAAATATAAACTGCAGCCATTCTTACACCGTTAATGGCAGGGTTCTCAAACGTTGCACAGTTAGTCACTGGGTGAATGAGATTAAGATTTTGGAAGGTGGGTGGAGCCTACAACAGCCAATAAAAATTCACTTTTTGATTTTCAAAGGGAATATTTAAGCTGCTACCATTCTCTTACACTATTAATAGCAGATGCCTCAAACCTGGTACAATTGGTCACTGGGTGACTAGGGTTCAAATTCAGAAAGGGGGCGGAGCCACAAATAGCCAGATTTGTTTATTTTTCAATGGGAATATACAAAGTATTGATACCAAGGACCCCAAAGCTGATAAACTGATAATTGAGTGACTGTATGTCAAGGTTAGAAAAAGTGGGCGGTGCCAACAACTAAATTTTTAACATGGCAGGGTTCACAAACTTTACACAATTGGCCACTGGGTGACTGGGATGAATATTCAGAAATGTGGGTGGAGCCTACAACCGCCAATCAAAATGTACCTATTGATTTTTAAGGGGAATATTCACATTGCTACCATTCTTACACTGTTAATGGCAGAGGCCTCAAACTTGATACAGTCAGTCATTGGGTGACTGGAGTCCAAATTCACTAAAGGGGGTGGAGCCACAAACAGCCAATCAGATTTGTTAGATTGATTTCAGCCATCCTGTTATTGGCAGGGTTCTCAAACTGGGTGGGTAGGTGACACAGTTGGTCACTGGATGACTGAGACTAATATTCAGGAAAGTGGGTGGAGCCTACAGCAGCCAATGAAAAATTCACCTTTTGATATTCAAGGGGAATATTTACATTGCTGCCATTCATGCGCTCTTAATGGCAGAGGCCTTAAATCTGCTACAGTCAGAGTCAGTCACTGGGAGACTGGGGTTTAAATTCTGAAGGGAGCGGGCCAAAAACAGACAATCAGATTTGTTTAATTTCAATGGTGAAATGCAACTTATTGATGCCAAGGACCCCAAAGCTCCTAAACTTGGTCATTGAGTGACTGTATGTTAAGGTTAGAAATAGTGGGCAGAGCCAAAAACAACTAACTTTTTACATTGGAAAATATAAACTGCAGCTTTTCTTACACTGTTAATGGCAGGGTTCTCAAACTTTGCACCGTTGGTCACTGGGTGACTAGGATTAATATTTGGAAAAGTAGGTGGAGCCTACAAGAGCCACTCAAAATTCACCTATTGATTTTCAAGGGAAATATTGAAACTGCAGTCATTCTTACACTATGGCAGAGGCCTCAAACCTGCTACAGTCGGTCGTTAAGTGTCTGGGGTTCAAATACAGTAAAGGGGTGGAGCCACAAACAGCCAGATTTCTTTGCTGGATAAACTGCTTCCATTAGCACAATTTTGATGCCAGGAACCCAAAGCTCACAAACTTGATCATTGAGTGACTGTGTGTCAAGGTTACAAAAAGTGGGAGTTAAAAACAGATTTTTCTGGGAAATTGTAAACTGCAGCCTTTCTTCACTGTTAATGGCAGGGTTCTCAAACTTAGCATAGCTGGTTACTGGGTGACTGGGATTAATATTCAGAAAAGTGGGTGGAGCCTAATAATGCCAATCAAAAATCACATTTCGCTTTTCAAGGAGAGTTTTAAAATTGCTGTCATTCTTGCACTGTTTATGGCAAAAGCCTCAAACCTGGTACAGTTGGTAATTGGGTCACTGGGGTTCAAATTCAGAAAAGGAGACAGAGCCACAAACAGTGAATCAGATTTGTTTCATTCCATGGGAAAATACAAATTATTGATGCCAAGGACCCGAAAGCTCACAAACTTGGTCATTGAGTGACTGTGTGTCCAGGTTACAAACAGTGGGTGGAGCCAAAAACAAATTTCACTGGGAAAATGTAAACTGCAGCCATTCTTACACTGTTTATGGCAGGGTTCCCAAACTTTGCCCAGATTAATATTCAGGGAGGTGGGTGGAGCCTATAATAGCCAAATTCACCAGTTGATTTTCAAATTGCTGCCATTTTTACACTGTTAATAGCAGAGGCCTCAAACCTGCTACAGTTGGTCATTGGGTGACTGGGGTTCAAATGCTGGAGAGGGGCGGAGTCACAAACAGCCTATCTGATTTGTTTCATTTCTATGGGAATATACAAATTATTGATGACAAGGACCCCAAAGCTCACAAACTTGGTCATTGAGTGTTTGTGCGTTAGGGTTAGAAAGTGGGCAGAGCCAACACCAGTGAAATGCATACACAGGCAATGCCGAGTCATCAGTGGGTGGAGACAAATACAAATTTCACTGGGAAAATATAAACTGCAGCCATTCTTACACTGTTAATGGCAGGGTTCTTAAACTTTGCACAGTTGGTCACTGGGTGACTTGGATTAATATTCAGAATAGTGGGTGGAGCCTACAAAAGTGAATCAAACTTCACCTATTGCTTTTCAAGGGAAATATTTAATTGCTGCTATTCTTGCAAAGCTCACAAACTTGGTCACTGAGTAATTGTGTGTTAGGATTAGAAAAAGTATGCAGAGCCAACACCAGCCAAATACATACCTGGGCAACGCCGGGCAATCAGCTAGTTCTTTATAAAGACATTCCCTGAAAATGATTTTTACAATGATGCTGGCCAGCCTCCATGCTCACTGTACACTATTTGGCAGGATGGAGCAACTACCATTCACTAAGTGCTTTTAAAAATAAATAAAACCCTGAGAACCCCCCTATAAGAAGATGGGCTAGTCCAAAACCTGTCGGTGATGTCAGATTTCTACTACCTACTGTAAGTGACAGCAACACAGGAGAAAAGTAATTTATTGCTCATTTTACTCTGGGAGAAATGTACTTCTTATTTGTTTGCATTTTAAATTCGCAACAGTTCCTCTTTAAACTATTAAAACTTCCCAGCACTCTGAAAAAGTACAAAAAAAGTACCAGTAGGTACTGTCAAAATAATTTTGAGTATGTTCTTGCTTGCCGGTGGCTTAAAAAGCATTTTATTGAATAAGGTGTAAAAGAGAAAATAGGAATTGAATATGGGCCCTTATCTAAAATGCCCTTTAAAGAGACACTGAAGCGAAAAAAAAATGATGATATTATGATTTGTATGTGTAGCACAGCTAAGAAAAAAAACATTAAGATCAGATACATCAGTGTAATTGTTTCCAGTACAGGAAGAGTTGAGAAACTCCAGTTGTTATCTCTATGCAAAAAAGCTATTAAGCTCTCCTACTAAGTTAGTCGTGGAGAGGGCTGTTATCTGACTTTTATTATCTCAACTGTAATTGAACTGTTTACTTTTCCTCTGCTAGAGGAGAGTTCATTACTTCACAGACTGCTCTGAAAGACTCATTTTGAATGCTGAGTGTTGTGTAATGTGCACATATTAGAGAGTGATGCAATGTTAGAAATAACACTATATACCTGAAAATAAAAATATGAGAATATTTTCTTTGCTGCTAATCTTCTAGTAATTATTCATAGTACACAACCAATTCATTATATCATATATTTTTTTTCGCTTCAGTGTCTCTTTAAATCATCAGCAACCCAAGAAAATGCTTAAAATAGTTTTGACAGTACTTTTTCACCTACTGTTTAGTACTTTTCTAATTGCAAAGTGCTGAAAATTTTTTTTAAAGAGAAAAGGAAAATTGTCTCCTAGGAAAAAAGTTAATTGAATGAGGGCCACGGAATTCCTTGTGCACTTACCATAACTTTTCTCCTATAAGATAATATAAAAAAAATAACTTTTCAGTACTTAACATTAGACAAAGTTGATAAAAAGTAATGTTAGACTTGTTTTGAGTATATATATATGTGTGTGTGTATATATATATATATATATATATATATAATGTGTGTATACATATACATATATTTTTATTATTATTATTATTTTTTTTTGGGGGGGGGGGGAACTTAAAGGGAACCTAAACTGAGAAGGATATGGATTTTTCCTATTAAAATATTACCAGTTGCCTGACTCTCCTGCTGATCCTGTGTCTCTAATACTATTAGCCACAGCCCCTGAACAAGCATGCAGATCAGGTGCTCTGACTGAAGTCAGACTGGATTAGCTGCATGCTTGTTTCTGGTGTGTGATTTAGCCACTACTGCAGCCAAAGAGATCAGCAGGACTGCCAGGCAACTGGTATTGTTTAAAAGGAAACAACCATATCCCTCTCAGTTGATGTTCCATTTAAAGTGGGAAAAGAACTGAGAAACCTGTAGTAAAAGAGAATACTTTTAAAGCCTTAAAGGTATTTTCTTTTACTACAGGTTTCTCAGTTGTGTTTTTCCCGCTTTAAGTTATTCCTTTAAAAACTTCAGAATTCTTTTGGCAGCACATTTTCACCTTTGTTTTTGGTAACTTTTTAACTGCAGAATGCTGAAATAGTTAGAAGAAATAGTGAATTGAATAAGGGTGTGTGTGCCTTATAACCTCTCTGCATTACATGTGCACAGGGAACAGGAAGGGATAGAATCGGCCACAGAACAGGAACAGCTGCCACAAATACTGGAGGAGCTCCGAGATCTCCTTGTTGCACCCGGAACGCCAATCGCCAAATTTGAGATCAAAGTCAAAGGTAAGGAGAATCATACTTTGTAAGTTTTTCTTAAAGGCTTAACTTAACCCAGAATTAAAGAACACAGATTCTAATGTAAACAGTGTATAGTAGCTAACTAGTGGCCCAAACGTCTGTTTTGAAGGCTAAACATTACTGGCAAACTGCAGTGCAGTTCTTATCCTCACCTCTTCGGATTCAGCTGTTGGGTGGGTCCATCGGGAGTAACCATGTGACATCCAAAGAAAGAAGAACCATAGATACAACTCCCCAGTATGCATAGCAGAAACTACTGTATGTGTCCAGTGTGAGGAGGTGGAGTCTGTAGTTCACAGGAAGTAGTCGGCGAGTTATTGCAAAACCTCAGCCTGCCCTGCTAACAGGAAACTAAAAAACACTGTATGACTATGTGCACAGCTACCGACAGGAAGAGTTTACATTTTGAAACTGAAAATTTCCTCTAGTTTACTCTCATACTGGCCAATTTGAGAGTCTGCCTGGATCATTTTTTGATTGTGTTGGGCAGTACAGCAAACCCGAAATGAAAAAAAATTGAGACAAACAATTGTATCTTAAAACGTTGTAATCTTGAATGGGACTTCTTATTAAATGGGACAATCTTATTTTGATTGTAAAGGTTAAAAATCTGTGTTTTTCCATCACAGGGGACTGATGGATTTTAAAAAAAGAAGTTTCTTCTGCTCCCTCACCAACAATTATTGAACTATGGCAACTTTTATCTGTATTCTGCACTCACAAGCGTTTTTCTCTACTACACAGGAGTTGTATGACCTCTAATTCGTTTTACTGAGAGTTACCCTACAGTGTTACTGCAGAGAAACTATCATTTTAGATTGCTAATGCTTACGCTGAGGAAAGAAAAGGGACCCAGGCTGGTTCTAAGGAGAACTGGGGAATCGACTACATGCACATGATTACCTCATCATGTTAGATGATGATGATAATAATGATTATTGTTATTATTATCTTTTTCTTTCTCTCCGTTTCTCTCTTGCCAACGGCAACTAAAGTGTCAGAGGTGCAAGAAGGGAATGGGGAGCAGTTTGTTAGTGATTACCTCTATTCAAAGCATCTATAGAAGTGATTATTATGAGCACAGGACCAATAGAGAGCTAATACTGAAGTGGAGAGAGGGCTCTTCGGGGCCCCTCTGGCCCAAGGGCCCCGATGCGGTCGCAACCTCTGCAAACCCTATTGCTATGCCCCTGTTCTCTTTCTTTCCTTCTTTCTTTCTCTCTCTCTCTCTCTCTCTCTCTCTCTCTCTCTCTTTCTCTCTCTCTCTCTCTCTCTCCTTCTCTCTCCTTCTCTCTTTCTCTTTCTCTCTCTCTCTCTCTCCTTCTCTATCTCCTTCTCTCTCTCTCTCTCTCTCTCTCTCTCTGTCTCTGTCTCTCTCTCCTTTTCTCTCTCTCTCTCTCCTTCTCTCTCTTTCCTTCTCTCTCTCTCTCTCTCCTTCTCTCTCTCCTTCTCTTTCTCTCTCACTCTCTCTCTCTCCTTCTCTCTCTCCTCTCTCTCTCCCTCCTTCTCTCTCTCTCCTCTCTTTCTCTCTCTCTCTCTCTCTCTCTCTCTCTCTCCTTCTCTTTCTCTCTCACTCTCTCTCTCTCCTTCTCTCTCTCCTCTCTCTCTCCCTCCTTCTCTCTCCTCTCTCTCTCTCTCTCTCCCTCTCTCTCCTTCTCTCTCTCTCTCTCTCTCCTCTCTCTCTCTCTCCTTCTCTCTCTCTCTCTCTCTCTCTCTCTCTCCCCTCTCTCTCTCTCTCTCTCTCTCTCTCTCCTCTCTCTCTCCCTCCTTCTCTCTCTCTCTCTCTCTCTCCTTCTCTCTCTCTCTCTCTCTTTCCTCTCTCCCCTCTCTCTCTCTCTCTCTCTCATCTTTTGCTCTGCTACACTTTATAATTACCCTTGTACCGTTTCTCAGGCTATCCCCGCCCCCGCGTGTACTGGTTTAAGGATGGCCAGCCTATCCATGCTTCTGACAGGCTGCTGATGACCAACAAGAAGAGAGTACGTTCACTAGAGATCCTCAATGTGACCAGAGAGGATGCTGGGGAATACTCCACCTACATCAGTAACTCTTCTGGCTCCGCATACTCCTCCGCCAGACTAACAGTGAAAGGTACGTGTCAAGCAAGCTCTGGTTCTTCCACGGTTCCCCAATCCAGTCCTCAGGTTAAAGCCTTCAATTTTCAACACAGAATCACAGGGAAAATAATGTCAGATGCATTTACAGTAGTATGTTTAAAGGACAACTGACCTGAGGGGGATATGGAGGCTTCCATATTATTTTCCTTTTGAAAGCAGACATCCGGGGGATGGGGATGACAAAGTAGCACACGCTGGGGACAGCGGAGGCAGCATTCAGCTTCGTGGAGGTATTATGTCAGTGCAGTGCGGGCATAGCGGACATCCATAGGGGGTACAAAGCAGCACACACTGGGGACAGTGGAGGCAGCGTTCTGCTTCATGCAGGTAGTACATCCATGCAGGATATAGCAAGACACGGGGACAAAGCAGCACATGCTGGGGACAGGGCACAGATGGGGTGACAAAGGAGATCATGCTGCGGCCAGAGGACACAGATGAAGACACGGGGACACAGGAGAGTACAAAAGGTACAAGGGGACATAATTGGGGTGGGGGGGGGGGGGGGTCCATAAGATGCTCCTGCACCATGGATGCACCAGGATTAGTATGTTTTCTCCCCTTTTTGTCTTCTACATCTACGTGCATCTTATGGCCAGGAGAGTCCTATGGTCTGAAAAATACAGCACTTCTCGCTTCAGGATCCTCTTACAGGCCATCCTGATCAGCTCCTCATAGAACTTCTAAGAAATTGTATTTCTAGGAAAGATCTGCAGATATGTATAATTTAGCAACTTAAGGGGAAATTCTAACCTGGTGCTGCTGTGTGTTGTATGCACCTATAAATTTAAAGGGATACTGTAGGGGGGTCGGGGGAAAATGAGTTGAACTTACCCGGGGCTTCTAATAGTCCCCTGCAGACATCCTGTGCCTGCGCAGCCACTCACTAATGCTCCGGCTCCGCCTCCGGTTCACTTCTGGAATTTCAGACTTTCAGGCCTCATTCACATCATACGCGCTTCCGTGCGGATATGGAAGCGCGTATGATGTGCTGAAATGCAGAAACGGCAGGAGGGCATAGACTGCCCTTCTACCATTCACATCTACTGCACTGCGCAGCAGTACGATGCGATGGGAAGCGCTTGCGTATTGCTGCCTGCATTTTGGCCGCAGGCGCAGAGCTGATCCCATCACTGTCAATGGATGAGATCAGCAACGCAGCGGGCAGCGGCGCAGATGGCGTGCGATCGGATGCGCTGTGTTCGGATCGCATGGCCATCTGCGCTACTCAGATGTGAACGAGGCCTACTGAAAACCACTGCGCCTGCATTGCCGTGTCCTCGCTCCCGCTGATGTCACCAGGAGTGTACTGTGCAGGCCCAGTATGGTCTGTGACTGTGCAGTACGCTCCTGGTGACATCAGCGGGAGCGAGGACACGGCAACGCAGGCGCAGTGGTTTTCAGACTTTAAAGTCTGAAATTCCAGAAGTGAACAAGAGGCGGGGCCAGAGCATCGGTGAGTGGCTGCGTGGGCACAGGATGTCTGCGGGGGACCATTAGAAGCCCCGGGTCAGTTCAATTCATTTTCCCCCGACCCCTACAGTATTCCTTTAAATCAAACTATAGTAGTGCTCTCCCAACTTTTTGAGATAAGAAAGAGGAACACTTTATGACACGCCCCTGCCACACTTCAAACCATGCCCCCACCACACCCCTCGCCATACATAGCACAAGGAATTCAGCAACAAAAGATGTAGTTTAGTCATTCAAACCAAACTGGTCCTTTCTGTCATCCGTAGTTTTTCTTCATTTTAACTTTTGCATATAGGAAATATATCAATTTAAAAGATGGAAATAAAGTTTAGAGTATATTAAAGGGGTTATCTGGTATTAATAAAAAATATAAAACTGACACTTACCTGGGGCTTCTATCAGCCCCCTGCAGCTGCAATGTCCCACGTCCTCCTTCTCCGATGCTCCTTTCCCCACCGCCGCCGGTAACCTGCTAATTATTTGTCTAACTAGACGGATAGAACTGCGGCTGCGCGGCCTTAGCCACGTACGTGTTGCTCCCGTGTGCATCATCGGGAGCTTACTGCGCAGGGGCAGTACAAAGTTTTCTTGTATTGCGCCTGCACAGTAAGCTGTCGCGCATGCCATAGTTCTATTCATCTGGTTAGATGAATAATTAGCAGGTTACCGGCGGCGGGGAACAGAGAATCGTAGGAGGACAGCGCAGGACATTCCAGCAGCAGGGGGCCAATAGAAGCCCCAGGTAAGTGTCAGTTTTATCTTTTTTAGCAATACCAGAGAACCCCTTTAACCACATGTTTCAGTAGAAAAATACATATATTTCCACAGATCTGTACATCAGTCCTGAAAGAGGGACAAATGAGGCAGAAAGAGGGACAGAGGGATTTGGTTCCTAAAGAGGGGCTGTCCTTCCAAAAGAGGGACACTTGGGAGCTATGTTTTTCAGCACATCTCCAGAGTGCAAGGAATGTTTTTTTCAGGGCCCTTTTCCACTTGCAACGACTGAGCTACTGAATCGCAAAAGCGCAAATCGCTAGTGATTTTTAAAACGCTAGGACTTGCAAAATAACATAGGAATCGTGGTAGGTATTTTCCACTACCGCGATTTGATTTTTACCAAAGCACGATCGCGCCTCGGAGTGATTTTTACTGCGATTTTGCAATGTAATGCATTGGATATGCAAGATCGCAATTGCATTGAAAAAATAGTGACTTTCACAACCGCTAGCATTTAGCAATTGCGATTGCTAGTGGAAAATGGCCCTCAGTCTGATTATAGCTGATTCAGGTTAATTTTGCCAGGACTCACCTGCTGCTGTTCACGTACTTTCCAGTATTTTATAGCACGTGGGCTTAGAGGCGTATCTAGAGGGGTGCAGGCATGACTGGTGCCATGTGCGCCACAGTACCGTGGGTGCCATGCCTGCTCCTGTGCTGCATCCCCATGCCTGCCCTCATGCCTCCGAGTCACTCAGACCTCAGATCAGATTGATTTGGTTACCTGGGGAACATGGCTATTCAGCAATATCCTGAGCCAAAAAACACAGGCAACCATAACACATTTATGTGAGAAAGGGGGCTATTTTTATAGGGGAAGGGGGCTCTGACCTGGGTGGGGCGAGGGGCGCAATTTTAGCATTTGCCATTGGCTCTATATTACCCAAATACACCCTGCGTGGGCTGCTCTTTGCATAGCGAGAATTACTGAGCAGATCACCTTGATTATTGTTTCCTCTTAGCGTAGCAGCACGTTTGGCGAGAACAATGATCTGTATCTACCGTAGGATGATGTCTGTTCTGCAGAGAACAGCGAGTGACTTCATTATCTCTCTCCATTGTCAGCACTGCCTGTTCCCTGCATGTATTATTCAGTTATGTTACGAGGTGTGTTTGCTACTCCCATCCTGTATAAAGAACCACTAAAGGGGCATTCCGCAGCTAGGTCAGCCCACCCTTCCGCTCTGCTATAGGCAGGCAACCTGTCCCTTCTTCGATCGCTTCTATTTATAAGGCTGGACTTAATAAATTTGAGTGTTTTGGCTTCACATCTATTTTTATTTTAATGGCTCCTAATGCTTTTTGTTGCAGATCCTGGGGAACTGCAGAGGGAGAAATCAGCCGAGGACTCAGGAGGTCAGCCAACTTTTCTTGTCCTTTCCTTTAATGCATACAATGTCTAATATACACAGAGGAGGCTGTTTGGTGAGCTGAGCCAGTATCCCTTTCAGTGGGAGCTGTTTGCAACGCTAAGGCAGAGCCGGATGATGCATAAGGCAACTTAGGCAGTTGCCTAGGACCTGATGGGGGCCCAGCTGACACCTCTTCTGTCCCTTGTTCCCGAATTTACTTAATTAAAGAAGCCAAGTGGCCAGCAGGGGGAGCTAAATCTTGCCAAGGGCTCAATTTCATGTTAATCCTTCTCTGCACTAAGGCGTGGGATGCCCTGTATTTCATTACAGATTTACTACTGAGCTGATTACATCTGTAAAGGTCACGGTATAGCCTAAGGCCGGTTTCACACTAAGAATTGGCCGCACTGCACCACCAAAAACAGGCCTTCGGGGATAGACGCGTTAGTACGCGGTAATCCCCTTCAGCCAAACAGGAAGTGACGCTTGCTTGCGATCACTTCCTGTTTTTTGAAATCCGAAAGTGCACGGAAACGTATTGTAAAAATACACTTCCTCGCATGTGTGCCACAATGCCACTGCATATGGTTTTTTTTTAATCCCTGCCTTTCCATAGACTTACATGACTTCCGGTCCGCCGTAGATCGCCGCAGGAGGCGCGTGGTATAGTAGGTATGTGCTTGAGTTACATAGGGGACTTCCAGCGCACTGCAGACAATATGATTTAACCCATAGACTTACATTGCCTTGCAGTAGGAATGCGGTAAAATTCTCCACCACCTCAGTGTGAAATGGCCCTAAAAGGAGAAAAATAAGGTTGTTTCAAAAGTAGCTGATTTTTGCTTAAAGGGAACTGAAAGTGAGAGGAACACAGAAGCTGCCATCTTCGTTCTCTTATAAACAATGCCGGTTGCCTGACTTCTGTGCTAAGGTTTTGCTTCTAATACTTTCAATGGAACATCAAAGCTAAATAAAACAAAATCCACTTACCTGGGGCTTCCTCCAGCCCCTGGCTGCCATCCTGTGCCCTCGCCGCAGCTCAAGTGGCTCCTGGTGTCCTGCGCTGCAGAAGCCGACCTCGCCAATTTGGTTTCCTGGTCGGCTTCCTGTGCGCTCCACGGCGCGGGTCACGTGGTCCAGCTGATATCAGGTCTGTACTGCGCAGGTGCTGGAGTTCTGCGCCTGTGCAGTACAGACCTAATGACGTCAGCCGGACTACGTAACCCGCGCCGTGGAGCGCACAGGAAGCCGACCAGGAAACCAAACTGGCGAGGTCGGCTTCTGCAGCGCAGGACACCGCGAGCCACCGGAACTGCGGCGAGGGCACAGGACGGCTGCCAGGGGCTGGAGGAAGCCCCAGGTAAGTGGATTTAGTTTTTTCTTTCCAGCTTGGACCTTCCCTTTAAAGAGGCCCTAACCGTAAATAGCGACAAGTGGTCATTCCTACTTAATTACCATAAAGCGTTGGTAATAAGTATAACATGCATGGAATTATAAAATATTTTGAAAGTAAACCTGTAACAGAAAAAAGTGCCCCTGGGGGGTACTTACCTCGGGAGGATATCCTATCCAGGCTTCCCCCATCCTACTCCGTCCCACGGCGGTCTCGCTGGGCCCCTCCGAACAGCGGCCATGTAAATATTTACCTTCCTGGCTGCAGCGCAGGCTCAGTATCGGCTCTCGGCTCGGGATCAGGCGGAAATGGCCAATCCCAGTCGGATCCGCTCTACTGCGCAGGCGATTTGTATGGGGGAAGCCTCGATAGGATCCAGAGGCTTTCCCCTCCCTAGGGGCCCATTTTTTTTTATTACACAGTCTCTTTAAGGAAACACATATATAAACAAATATTTCAATAAAATGAATGGAAAAAAAAAAACTGTAACTATTTTTCTTCTGTTTCTCATCTATTATCTTCTACATTTTTTCTTCATGCCTAATCTTCTGTTTGCTTTCTTCATCAGCATCATCCCCTTGTATACTTCTGATTTTCTGTATAGTTTATCTTCTCCTGTCATTTTCAATTAAATACTCATCTCTTCCTTGTTAAATGTATGATTCTTCTATCTTCTGTCAGTCTTTGTCTTTCCTTTTCTTTTCTTTAATCTTGCGAGGAGCATACTGCCCAATCATGTCTGTCCTCACTGCATGTCACTGCTACACTGACCAGGAGCCCCCTTATCAGTACATTTAAATTTCCCACTGGGACTTCCAATTGGTACATTCATGTGCACTAATGGGAGTCGACATTCAAATATTGAATTCTAATAGACGAATAGGAACACTCGGGGGGTACAGGTGGTAAAACGCCATTATTGTTCCTATCCTGCAACAGGCTTGAACATTATAATAAAAATGCAGAGCCCTTGAAGCTGCAAAAAGCTGCAGAAAGAAAATCCAACTACTGTGTTTAACAATTATTAATCATTATTCTATGAGATGTGAAAAGGGTTTTGTTTTCTTAAAGTCTGGTTTTAATGATGACCGATCTGTCACTCACAGTAATGCAAACAAATGGGATAAAGAAATGGGAAATGCATTATGCCATGCTAGAAAAGATTCTGATGAAAGTGGAAATAGCAGAGAGGTCTCCAGACATTATGGCAGTCTGCTGTCAGATGGAAATAACTCAGCCCAAGTAATTATTCAAAATAATAAGACCACATTCATCGTGGACTTGACAACTGATAAATGGAATCAGATTTATGCTTCTCTCTCTCTCTCCTCCCTTCTCCCCCCCCCCCCCCCCCTTCTCTCTCTCTCTCTCTCTCTCTCTCTCTCTCTCTCTCTCTCTCTCTCCTCCCTTCTCCCCCCCCCCTTCTCTCTCTCTCTCTCTCTCCTCCCTTCTCCCCCCCCCCCTTCTCTCTCTCTCTCTCTCTCTGTCTCTCTCTTCCCCCTCTCTCTCTCTCCTCCCTCCCCCCCCCCCCTTCTCTCTCTCTCTCTTTCTCCCCCCCCCCTTTTCAAATCCAAAAAAGCTTTATTGGCAGGACCAAATACATTTAGCATTGCCAAAGCAAAACAAAACATTAACATAGGGGGGGCGAGGGTATTGTGGGAATAAGGGAAGGATATAGGTATACAGTCCATAGGAGTGTGGACGATGTAATGGATGGTGTGGGGAGGTTGAAATGTACAGTCCATAGGGTAGGGGGGTATAGATATACAGTCCATAGGGGAGGGGAGTATGGGGTTATACAGTCCATGTGGTATTATGTTCCTCTCAGTTGGTGGCAGGCTGTGACATATCGGGCTGCTATTTGCACGGTTGTTTCCTCCTCCCCCAGTAGGATGTAGAGTTTCCTCTACTCCTCTGTGGAGGTGAAATCCTGGATGTGGGCGGAGAGTATCTGGAAGTGGGCAGTCCTCAACGGTGTGTATTTGCTGTAGTGTAGCAGGAAGTGGGCCTCATCCTCCAGGACCCCTTGGTCACATTGCCTGCACAGTCTCTCCTCCCGGGGCTTCCATGTCTGTCTGTGCCGCCCTGTCTCTATCTCCAGGCTGTGGGCGCTCAGGCGGTACAGGCTCAAGGCCTGTCTGTCTATGTGGTGGTGTAGCCTCTCCAGATATGGAGCCATTGTGTACTCCCTCTGTAGTGATTGGTAGACAGCGAGTTTCTGGGAGTTCTTTATGTCACGTCTCCATTCCTCTAGGTATCAGTCCTTGCAGCTTTCTATCATTCCTTTTATTTGGGCTTTTGTCAGCCTGTGTTGGTGGTCTTGGCTGGGCTGGCTGTTGACGCTTTGTTTCAAAGCGCGTGGTATGGCCTCCCCACCCTGGCTCAGTGAGGCTTTATGGTGGTAAGTGCTGGGGCCGCTGCTCTGTATATGCGCCCATCAAACCAGTGTGTGATAAATACCATTTGTGGATCTTAGTTATAATGTTACATTGAATCTTTTTCCAAATTTAGAGAAACCCGTTCCTCCGATGTTCCTGGAGAGATTCACCAACAAGAAGGTGAAGAAGGGCTCCAGTATCACCCTGTCTGTGAAGGCTGAAGGTAATTCATGCCAGAAGAATATAGGTATATGTTACCCTATTTTCGGCATATAAGACCCACTTTTCTCCCCCAAAAATGGGGAGAAAAAGTCACTGCATCTTATATGCCAAATACAGGGAGTCCCCGACTTATGAACGCCAGACGACAAACTACCAACACACGGCAATGTCGGGGAAGACACAGGGGGAGTGGGGAACAGAAGCACACATACAGACGACGCATATGGGGGACAGAAGGACACATATGGGGGACAGAAGGACACATACAGAGGACGCATATGGGGGACAGAAGGACACATACAGAGGACGCATATGGGGGACAGAAGGACACATATGGGGGACAGAAGGACACATATGGGGGACAGAAGGACACATACAGAGGACGCATATGGGGGACAGAAGGATGCATATGGGGGACAGAAGGACACATATGGAGGACAGAAGGACACATATGGGGGACTTGCGATATTCACAATCTCACCCAATTACCAGCTGGGATAAACAAGTGTGCAAGCATATAAAAATAAGAAAAATAAAACAAGTCACTAAAAGAAATTGTGGTAAATCCTAACATAAAGATTAAACCTTTAAAGCAGACCTGAACTCAGAACTTCCTCTCTGCTCTAAAAGATAAGCAACAGCATAATAACTTTTACAGAGAATCATTTCTTTGTTAAACCTGACACAAATCCTGCAATAAATCTGCAGTGTGTCTACTTCCTGCTTTCATGGAAGCAGACATAGGGTTCACATCCTATGTTTACCAATTAGCTGCTATGCCTCGGCAGCTAGCTGACTCAGCTGGGATCAAATTACAGTTGTGATTAGTCACAGATGAGGGGGAATTAGACAAGCTAAACTCTGTAAATACATACAGGGTGCATTTCTCGTTGTTTTCCTTCTGTCCTGTGCAAGAGTTCAGGTCCACTTTAAAGTGGTTTTAAACTCTGACAAAATATTCAAGAAAAATGTGTTTTCCTACTTTTATAACCCATACAATGATTATATTTGCTTTTGTGCACAAGTATTATTATTCATTTAGAAATTATAAGTTCCCAAAGACCAGTTTGTTTACTTTGAAAGCTGCTGGTGCATTTTATTCACAACTGTTGTATTTCTATTGTAAATGAAATGCAGCCAGTAATGATTTCTGAGCAGTGTTTCAGTTCAGGACTCATTAGCAGAACTTTCTGCACAGTTAGAGAATGTTTACTTCATTGTATCAAGTGAAGAATGTAAACACAAGATAAGGTTATCACCAGTTCGGATGTGGCTGCCCTTGCAGGAGAAAAAGTCAGTCCTGTGATTTAACCCTTTGAATGCTGTGCTTGACAGGGCAGCGGCTGCGTGACGTCACATGACCGGGGGGGGGCAGGGTCTTCAAAAAAGTTGAAATGGAAAACAGAGGAGCGCTCTATGGTGTAAAACCTAAGGCGAGGATTCGCCGAAACGTGTTGTGATGCTGCCAGCATGCTCTAGTTTCCTGGGCCAGCCACCCCAGTCCCTTCCATCTGGACCACGACCTCCACAAGCCACGGAGGATGCAGCAGGCGGCTCCCCAGGTTCCCAGGACAGGGCTTCGCCTTTATCTGATATGCTTGTATGCATTTACTTTCTAGTAAGTGCAATTGTGTTATGCACATTTTAACTCATTAAAATTGGTTTTACACTATGGAGCGCTCCTCCGCTTTCCATTTTTTCAGTTTTTTTTTACAAGAATGCCTTCCAGCCGGGCATGAAGGAGCTGACTACTGTGTGAAACCATACACTTTTGCCCATATATCCCCGGTGCCCAGAAGCGCAAGATTTCCCTTCGCTTTTATCTTCAAAAAAGTTGGCCAAATTGATCAGCTGGGCAGATTGCTTGCCGAGCAGCCATCACTGGTCAGGGACCTCTGTACACATGCCTGACTATCAGCTGAGGTGGTCGTTATCGGGCCGCCTCGGCCGACTTTAGTCAGGCTTGTGTACAAGGTTGTAGTCAGCCAGCAAGTTTTTTAAAAAGGTTCGCTTTATTTACTATATGAAACTCTCTGAAATCAAAACGTGGACAGTACAATACATCTGTTATGTAAGTAGAACAAATGCTGTATATTCCGGCGTATAAGACGACTGGGCATATAAGACGATCCCAAACTTTTCCAGTTAAAATACAGAGTTTGGGATGTACACACCGTATAAGACTACCCCTCTCCCAACGCACACCAAATAAAAATAAAAAACATCATATACTGGTGCTATGTATGAACAGATACTGGTGCTGTACTGTATGTGGTACCCAGTATATAACAGTATATAGGCGATTGACTGGTTGGATTGGTCAACTCTCCCTCTCCCTAAGTGGATTGGTCAGCTCTGCTTGTCTCCCTGTTTATCAGAGTGGTATGGAAGAATAGATCGCGCTGTGCCCATAAAACACACCTCTTTCACCCGTCTGGCCCCGCCCTTGTATCCTATTTACCTCCTTCTCTTCCTCTCAGATCTCGCACATGCGCGCCTGCGCCGTTTCGCTACAGTCCTCAGCAGCGAGATCTGAGAGGCGGTAACAGGATAGGGCGTATCACCCGACATCAATGACACTCAGCGTATAAGACAACCCCTGACTTTTCAGATGATTTTCAAGGGTTAAAAAGTAGTCTTATACGCCAGAACAGTGCTGTCCAACTTTGCGGGCATGAAGGGACCCCCCCCAGGAACAAAATCTAGCAGCAGATTTCCCCACAAAATGCAGTCAGATTGGCTGCAGATTTACCCACAAAATACACAAAGATTGTCTGCAGATTTACCCACAAAATACACAAAGATTGGCTGCAGATTTACCCACAAAATACATCCAGATTGGCTGAAGACTTACCCACAAAATACATTCAGATTGGCTGCAGATTTACCCACAAAATACATTCAGATTGGCTGCAGATTTAAACACATAATACATTCAGATTGGCTGCAGATTTGCCCACACAATGCAGTCCAATTGTGTATTTTGAGGGTAAATCTGCAGCCAATCTGACTGCATTTTGTGGGCAAATCTGCAGTCAATCTGAATGTATTTGTGGGTACATCTGCAGTCAATCTTTGTGTATTTTGTGGGTAAATCTGCAGCCAAAGATTGACTGCAGATTTACCCACAAAATACATTCAGATTGGCTGCAGATTTACCTACAAAATACACAAAGATTGGCTGCAGATTTACCCACAAAATACATTCAGATTGGCTGCAGATTTACCCACAAAATACACAAAGATTGGCTGCAGATTTACCCACAAAATACACAAAGATTGGCTGCAGATTTACCCACAAAATACATTCAGATTGGCTGCAGATTTACCCACAAAATACACAAAGATTGGCTGCAGATTTACCCACAAAATACACTCAGAGGCCTAGTGCACACCGGAGCGTTTCCGCTGCGGTTTGCGATCTGCTTGCGGGTGCGGATCCGCTAGGGTAATGTATTTCAATGGGCTGGTGCACACCAGAGCGGGAGGCGTTTTGCAGAAACGCATACTCCCGGGCTGCTGCAGATTTTGGATTGCGGATGCGTTTCTGCCTCAATGTTAAGTATAGGAAAACCGCAAACCGCTCTGAAAAACGGCACTTCAGAGCGGTTTGCCAGGCGTTTTTTGTTACAGTAGCTGTTCAGTAACAGCTTTACTGTAACAATACATGAAATCTACTATACCAAAACCGCTACACAAAACCGCAAAACGCTAGCTAAAACGCTGCAGAAAAATAAGAAAAAGCGTTTCAAAATCTGCTAGCATTTTGCGGATCTGCTAGCGGTTTTTGGTGTGCACCAGCCCAGATTGACTGGAGATTTACCCACAAAATACACAAAGATTGCCTGAAGATTTACCCACAAAATACATTCAGATTGGCTGCAGATTTAGGGCTCGTTTCCACTAGAGCGAATCTGCATGCGTTTCCTGCATGCAGATTCGCTCAACCAATACAAATCGATGGCGCCGTTTCCACTTGTCAGGAATTCTGTGCAGCTCGCTCTGCAGAAAAAATCTGCACAGCAGAGCTGTCAGAATTCGCACGCCGCACACCCGCACGCGAATTGTCGGTCATGTAACTAAATAGGAAAACTGCAAGCACTTGAGTCTTGCGGTTTTCCCGGCGTTTCCGCGCGCGATTTCGTTAAAAAACCCATGTTAATGCTTGCCGGCATTGACACGGTTAAAATCGCGTTGTTAAAATCGCGAACGATTCCGCGTGAAAATCCGCATGAAAACGTTAACGAATCCGCAACCGTATGCGGATTAGTTGACGCGTTTTCCGCGAGCAAATCGCGCGCACAAGTGGAAACGTACCCTTACCCACAAAATACATTCAGATTGGCTGCAAATTTACCCACAAAATACATTCAGATTGGCTGCAGATTTACCCACACTATACATTCAGATTGGCTGCAGATTTGCCCACAAAATACACAAAGATTGACTGCAGATTTACCCACAAAATACACTCAGATTGGCTGCAGATTTACCCACAAAATACAAGAAGATTGGCTGCAGATTTACCCACAAAATACAAGAAGATTGGCTGCAGATTTACCCACAAAATACGTTCAGATTGGCTGCAGATTTACCCACAAAATACATTCAGATTGGCTGCAGATTTACCCACAAAATACACAAAGATTGGCTGCAGATTTACCCACAAAATACACAAAGATTGACTGCAGATTTACCCACAAAATACACAAAGATTGGCTGCAGATTTACCCACAAAATACATTCAGATTGGCTGCAAATTTACCCACAAAATACATTCAGATTGGCTGCAGATTTACCCACATAATACATTCAGATTGGCTGCAGATTTACCCACAAAATACATTCAGATTGGCTGCAGATTTACCCACAAAATACACTCAGATTGGCAGCAGATTTACCCACAAAATACACAAAGATTGGCTGCAGATTTACCCACAAAATACACTCAGATTGGCTGCAGATTTACCCATAAAATACACAAAGATTGGCTGCAGATTTACCCACAAAATACATTCAGATTGGCTGCAAATTTACCCACAAAATACATTCAGATTGGCTGCAGATTTACCCACAAAATACACTCAGATTGGCAGCAGATTTACCCACAAAATACATTCAGATTGGCTGCAGATTTACCCACAAAATACACAAAGATTGGCTGCAGATTTACCCACAAAATACATTCAGATTAGCTGCAGATTTACTCACAAAATACACAAAGATTGACTGCAGATTTACCCACAAAATACATTCAGACTGGCTGCAGATTTACCCACAAAATACATTCAGATTGGCTGCAGATTTACCCACAAGATACATTCAGATTGGCTGCAGATTTCCCCACAAAATACATTCAGATTGGCTGCAAATGTACCCACACAATACATTCAGATTGGCTGCAGATTTGCCCACAAAATACACAAAGATTGACTGCAGATTTACCCACAAAATACACAAAGATTGGCTGCAGATTTACCCACAAAATACATTCAGATTGGCTGCAGATTTACCCACAAAATACGTTCAGATTGGCTGCAGATTTACCCACAAAATACGTTCAGATTGGCTGCAGATTTACCCACAAAATACATTCAGATTGGCTGCAGATTTATCCACAAAATACACAAAGATTGGCTGCAGATTTGCCCACAAAATACATTCAGATTGGCTGCAAATGTACCCACACAATACATTCAGATTGGCTGCAGATTTGCCCACAAAATACACAAAGATTGACTGCAGATTTACCCACAAAATACACAAAGATTGGCTGCAGATTTACCCACAAAATACAAAAAAATACAAAAAGATTGGCTGCAGATTTACCCACAAAATACACAAAGATTGGCTGCAGATTTACCCACAAAATACACTCAGATTGGCTGCAGATTTACCCACAAAATACATTCAGATTGGCTGCAGATTTCCCCACAAAATTCATTCAGATTGGCTGCAGATTTCCCCACAAAATACATTCAGATTGGCTTCAGATTTACCCACAAAATACACTCAGATTGGCTGCAGATTTACCCGCAAAATACACAAAGATTGGCTGCAGATTTACCCACAAAATACACTCAGATTGGCTGCAGATTTACCCACAAAATACATTCAGATTGGCTGCAGATTTACCCACAAAATACATTCAGATTGGCTGCAGATTTACCCACAAAATACATTCAGATTGGCTGCAGATTTCCCCACAAAATACATTCAGATTGGCTTCAGATTTACCCACAAAATACACTCAGATTGGCTGCAGATTTACCCGCAAAATACACAAAGATTAACTGCAGATTTACCCACAAAATACACAAAGATTGGCTGCAGATTTACCCACAAAATACACAAAGATTGGCTGCAGATTTACCCACAAAATACACAAAGATTGGCTGCAGATTTACCCACAAAATACACAAAGATTGGCTGCAGATTTACCCACAAAATACACAAAGATTGGCTGCAGATTTACCCACAAAATACACAAAGATTGGCTGCAGATTTACCCACAAAATACACAAAGATTGACTGCAGATTTACCTACAAAATACATTCAGATTGGCTGCAGATTTACCCACAAAATACATTCAGATTGGCTGCAGATTTACCCACAAAATACATTCAGATTGGCTGCAGATTTACCCACAAAATACATTCAGATTGGCTGCAGATTTACCCATAAAATACACAAAGACTGGCTGCAGATTTACCCACAAAATGCATTCAGATTGGCTGCAGATGTGCCCACAAAATGCAGTCAGATTGGACGCAGATATGCCCACAAAATACAGTCAGATTGGCCGCAGACGTGCCCACAAAATACAGTCAGATTGGCCGCAGACGTGCCCACAAAATACAGTCAGATTGGCCGCAGATATGCCCACAAGATACAGTTAGATTGGCTGCAGATATGCCCACAAAATACAGTCAGATTGGCCACAGATATGCCCACAAAATACAGTCAGATTGGCTGCAGATATGCCCACAAAATACAGTCAGATTGGCTGCAGATATGCCCACAAAATACAGTCAGATTGGCTGCAGAACATATTTGCACCCCCCCCCCCGCACCCCTCGTTGTCCCCCTTGCTGCGGACTATAAATATTTACAGTCGCCCCCCTCGTTGTCCCCCGTGCTGCCGCCTTTAACTCACCTCGGATCAGCGGCGAACAAGAGATCGGAGCCAGTCAGACAGGCATGGCATGGCAGCCGCGCGGTGAATTTGAATGCAGGAAGTGACATCATCGGTCACCTCCAGCACTTAAAGTTCCCGTGCGGCTGCTATGCGCTGGTGTGGCTGGTTCCTATCGTCTGCCAGCCGCTGATTTGAAGTGAGTTAGAGGCGGCAGCACGGGGGACAACGAGGGGGAAGGCTGTAAATATTTATAGTCCGCAGCATGGGGGAAAGAGTTTAATTTTTTTTTTTTTTAAATTTGCGCTGCCACAGCATGGAGCAGGCGTCAGGGGGGCCGCAGCAGGAGGCATGCGGGCCGCCAGTTGGACAGCACTGCGCCAGAATATACAGTTATCTGTTATATTATGTGTTTTTTTTCCTGCCATAGTATGGCTGACCCTGCCGCTTTAAAAGTATTTGATGTATTGCCATTCCCTCTTCTTTGTGGTATTGAGTTATTAAGTTGTTGGTGTTTCAGGAGTCCCGATCCCGACCATCACCTGGCTGAAGGAAGAGTCTCCGGAAGATGTTCTGTGGATTAAGCCAGACACTCCGGGCTACAAGCTGGCCAGCTCCAACCGGCACCACAGCCTCATCCTGCTGGACGTCGGCACGGAGTTCTCCGGGACCTACACCTGTATCGCCACCAATAAAGTCGGCCAGTCCATCTGCACAGCGTCTGTAGAGGTTATAGACGGTAAATGTCCAATACTGAGAGCGCTGTACAGGACTACATATAGCGGCGGCACTGCTTAAGTGGGGCGTCAGGTGGTGCTGCTAGTAGTAAAATATCGACAATTTTCTTGCTAAAATAAATTATTTTCATGAATTTTCACATATTTTCAAGTAAATATTTTTTGCAAATTTTCACATCGGAAAGAAACATTTGTTTTCCTTGACCATATTGCACAACCACAATGTATTTTGCTTTTGTACTTTCACAAAATCAAAAACATCATTTTCGATGTAAAGATGACTTTGGCAAAAATTTGCACGCAACACTGGCCTGAACCTCCCCTCCCATTTCCCACCTAATGCCCAATTGTCTACAATCAGCCACAACCATTAATCTCTGTTGGGTGCTTAACTCGCCACTTGGTCGCCCAGTGACCAATATTTAACATAGGCATCTATTAGACACCTGCCAATCACTGCGACCAAATGACCTGACCCGCTGTACGGCACTGTGCCACCACATGATCTGCCCCAGTGTTATCATTAGTGGTGAGCAAAATTATGCAAATTAGTACCGCCAGGGAGGCAGAAATTGGGATTAAAAACCCTCCTGGCGGTTTGCAAAAAAATCGCCAGGGGGCAGCAAATCTTTTTTTTTTATTTTTTTATTTTTTTTTCATGTAGCGAGACAAAGTCTCGCTACATGATAGCCGCTGCTTAGCGGCATCCCCCCAGCCCCTCCGATCGCCGCCGGCGATCGGAGATCCGGAGATCCCGTTCAAAGAACGGGATCTCCCGGAGGGCTTCCCCCGTCGCCATGGCGACGGGGCGGGATGACGTCATCGACGTCGTGACGTCAAAGGGGATTCCGATCCACCCCATAGAGCTGCCTGGCACTGATTGGCCAGGCAGCGCACGGGGTCTGGGGGGGGGGGGCGGCTGCGGCGCGACGGATAGCGGCGGATCGGCGGGTAGCGGTGGCGATCGGGCACTGCACGCAGCTAGCAAAGTGCTAGCTGCGTGCAGCAAAAAAAAAATTATGCAAATCGGCCCAGCGGGGCCTGAGCGGTGCCTTCCGGCGGCTTACCCCGAGCTCAGCTCGGGGCTTACCGCCAGGAAGGTTAATAAACAGGGGCGTAGGGCCTGTGGTCGCAACGGTCGCCTCGGCGACCGGGCCCGGCTCCTGAAGAGGCGGGGGAGGGGCCCGGGGGGCCCATGTCCGTTTGGACTCGGAGATGGGATCCCTGCGTGCGTTATTGGGAGGGGGGAGCTGCAGCCGTGGGGAGGGCAGTCCGCCCCCCCCCTCCCCCTCAGATGCAGAGTGCGCAGCGCACGGAAGCGCTGTAGGCAGAACTCACCTGCCTGCGTTCCAAGCGCCGCTGGTCTCCTCCCGCTCTGCATAGATCTGCTGTTACACACTGCTTCCGGCTAAACAGGAAGCAGTGTGTAACAACATCTATACAGAGCGGGAGGAGACCAGCGGCGCAGGGACGGAGGTGAGTTCCGCCTACAGCGCTTCCGTGCCTATCCGGGGGGGCAGCTACCTACTCTAACCTATCCTGGGGGGCCAGCTACCTACCTAACCTATCCTGGGGGGCCAGCTACCTACCTAACCTATCCTGGGGGGCCAGCTACCTACCTAACCTATCCTGGGGGGCCAGCTACCTACCTAACCTATCCTGGGGGGCCAGCTACCTACCTAACCTATCCTGGGGGGCCAGCTACCTACCTAACCTATCCTGGGGGGCCAGCTACCTACCTAACCTATCCTGGGGGGCCAGCTACCTACCTAACCTATCCTGGGGGGCAGCTACCTACTCTAACCTATCCGGGGGGGCAGCTACCTACTCTAACCTATCCTGGGGGCCAGCTACCTACCTAACCTATCCTGGGGGGCCAGCTACCTACCTAACCTATCCTGGGGGGCCAGCTACCTACCTAACCTATCCTGGGGGGCCAGCTACCTACCTAACCTATCCTGGGGGGCCAGCTACCTACCTAACCTATCCTGGGGGGCAGCTACCTACTCTAACCTATCCGGGGGGGCAGCTACCTACTCTAACCTATCCTGGGGGCCAGCTACCTACCTAACCTATCCTGGGGGGCCAGCTACCTACCTAACCTATCCTGGGGGGCCAGCTACCTACCTAACCCATCCTGGGGGGCCAGCTACCTACCTAATCTATCCTGGGGGGCAGCTACCTACCTAAGCTATCCTGGGGGGGCAGCTACCTAACCTATCCTGGGGGGCAGCTACCTAACCTATCCTGGGGGGGCAGCTACCTACTTAACCTACCCTGGGGGGCCAGCTACCTACCTAACCTATCCTAGGGGGGCCAGCTACCTACCTAACCTATCCTGGGGGGCCAGCTACCTACCTAACCTATCCTGGGGGAAAACTACCTAATCTATCCTGGGGGGCAGCTACCTAACCTATCCTGGGGGGCACCTACCTCATCTAACCTATACTGGGGGGCAGCTACCTAATCTAACCTATACTGGGGGGCACCTACCTATCTAACCTGGGGGCACTTAATTGTCTAACCTGTATTCGGGGCACCTAGCTAGCCTATACAGGTGGCAACTATACTGGCTACCTATATTGGAGGCACCTACCTAAATAACCTATACTGGGGGCACCTACCTATCTAACCTATGCTGGGGGCAACTATTCTGGCTACCTATATTAGAGGCACCCACCTAGCTAACCTGTACTGGCGGCGCCTGCCTATCTAACCTATACTGGGGGCAACTATACTGGCTACCTATGCTGGAGGCACCTACCTGGCTAACCTATACCGGGGGCAACTATACTGGCGTACCTATGCCTGGCTACCTATACTGGGGGGACCTATAGCTGGCTATAGGGATTCGGATATGTGTGTGCGTCGGGTGTTGCCGGGGGAGGGGGGCTGTTGTTGCCGTGAGGGGGGGGGGGGCCCACATCCAGATTCCGCATCGGGGCCCAGAGGTTTGTAGCTACGCCACTGTTAATAAATCAAAATTTCTGGCCCCTTATCCCTTAAAGGGACTCCGAGTAGTGCAGAAACTATGTAAAGATGTATATCATTTTAAAGCTCTCTTTCTCCTCTTTCCAATGATATATAAACCGCCGCCCTACGCCATTTAGTTTTCGCTATTTTCGCGAATGAAATGGCCGCTGCCACGATTTCAATCGCGAAAATAGAGAAAACTAAAAGGCATAGGGCAATGATTTAGGTGTCGCCAGAAAGAGGAGAAAGAGAGCTTTAAAATGATATCCATCTTTTCATAGTTACTTGTATTACACAGGACGACACTTTCCCCAGTGTCAGCAGCTCCATTCAGCAGAATGGAGCTGCTGACTTTAGGAAAAAGTCGCCCTGTGTAATACAATGTAACTATGGAAAGATGGATATCATTTTAAAGCTCTCTTTCTCCTCTTTCTGGCGACACCTAAATCATTGCCCTATGCCTTTTAGTTTTCTCTATTTTCGCGATTGAAATCACGGCAGCGGCAATTTCATTTGCGAAAATAGCAAAAACTAAATGGCGTAGGGCGGCGGTTTTTATATCATTGGAAAGAGGAGAAAGAGAGCTTTAAAATGATATGCATCTTTCCATAGTTTCTGCACTGCTCGGAGTCCCTTTAAACCAATAGCTGTGTTAAGGTGGCCACACACGATACAATAAAATGATCCGATTTTACGGCAAATCGATAAAAAGGATCGTATTTCCCTAGAAATTGTAAGCTTTTTTGCTAATTGAGCAAGAAATCCTATCGGATTTCTCGTTCTTATTCGAAAAAAGTTAATCAGGAGAGGTGGATTTTTCTGATCAATGTTTATGAAAATTGAATGGTGTGTGGTAGATTGTCAGTTTATTAATATACACACCCAATTAATTTTCTCAGAGTTTTCAATCATTTTTTTCATAATTGGGGAAAAAGTTAACAATTGTGTGCAGTAGATTGGTCAGATTTTTGACATGCTACAATCAGTCAGAAAAATTGATTGCAATTCTTGAATTGGAAAGATATTTTAAAAATTGTATGGTGTGTGGCCACCTTTAAGAGTTCTAAAGATGGATCGATATACTGTAGTCCTCAGCTTTAACCACTTCACAACTGAGGGGTTTTACCCCTTGAGCACCAGAGCAATTTTCACCTTTCAGCGCTCCTTCCATTCATTCGTCTATAACTTTATCATTACTTATCACAGTGAAATGAACTGTATCTTGTTATTTTCGCCACTAATTAGGCTTTCTTTAGGTGGGACATTATGCCAAGAATTATTTTATTCTAAATGTGTTTTAATGGGAAAATAGGAAAAAATGTGGGAAAAAATGTATTATTTTTCAGTTTTCGGCCTTTATAGTTTTTAAATAATGCATGCTACTGTGATTAAAACCCATGACACTTATTTGCCCTTTTGTCCCGGTTATAAAACCGTTTAAATTATGTCCCTATCACAATGTTTGGCGCCAATATTTTATTTGGAAATAAAGGTGCATTTTTTTCAGTTTTGAGTCCATCCCTAATTACAAGCCCATAATTTATAAAGTAACAGTGTTATACCCTCTTGACATAAATATTTAAAAATCTCAGTCCCTAAGGTAACTATTTATGTCTTTTTTTTTATTGTAATTAGTTTTTTTGTTTTTTTAATTACAAACAAAAAAAAATTGGGGAGTGTAGGAGGTAATGAGTTTATTTTTAGTGTAAAACTAATGTATTTGTATATGAAAAATGCTTTAGGGTGTGTAGTTTTACTATTTGGCCACAAGATGGCCACAGTAACTTTTTGTTTATGTGACCTGCAAGCGTACAGGAAGTACACTTGCAGGAAGGGTTAGGAGGCTAGGAAAATGTTTTTTTCTCACAATGATCGCTGCTTCTCGTAGAAGCAGTTGATCATTGCGGGGGGCAGAGATCAACGAACGGGAAAGGTTTTTCCTGTTCATTGATCTCCGGGCGAGCGGCCGGCGGGGGCGCACGAATGAGCGAGCGGGAGCGCGGACAGGGGGCGGGAGAGGCGTCAGGTGCTGATTTCTCCGTCCCTTGGTGTTAACAGGGTGGAAAAAGGGACGGAAAAATCCGCACCGCTGGGGGTAAAGTGGTTAAATAGATTCCATCATGTGGAATCATCTGCCGCACGTACATATAGTTATGCCACACTATAGCTACGTATGGTTACGCTACTGTAGCTAGTGAAGTATCGTGTTCTTGATTGTTCATAGTGCGCGGCAGTTAAAGGAGCATGCGTAACTAAGGAATGCACGCTATGCAGCACAGCTGCGTGTAGTGTGCGTAGCGCATACAAGTTACTAGAGCAGCGCAGTTTGATGAATCAAGTCCTAGGAGACATGATCTGTGGAAACAAGGAGGAAAAAGCTTTTGCCATTTATTTAGGAAAGGGTTCTTTACAATAAGAGTGATTAAAATGCGGAATGTATTACCATAGTTATGGCTAATTCTATATCCGGGTTTAAGGGGAACTTAGATGCTTTTCTTGTGCTGAAAGACATCCATGGCTATAAGTCCTAGGTAATTCCCAGTGGGGTTTATCCAGGGATTTTTTCTGATTGACATCTGGAGCAGAGTAGGATCATCCACCAGGCATCTAGGCAGGTGCCTGGGGCCTAATCGGTGACAAGGGGGCCCACCTGCCACCTACTCTGGCCTCTCACCACTTCAGCTTACCAAAAGGACCACAAGTGGTCACCAAATCCACTACTTTGCATAGGGCCCCGTTACATCTTAATCCTTCTCTGATCTGGAGTAAATGTCATTTGTATCCCTTGTAGGGTCAGTTGGTCCAAGCCTTGTAAGGCCTTGTTCACATCTAAAATCAAAATCGCTGATGCCAGCATTTCACGATTTTTTTGCGTGATTATTTTTAGCACCTCCCGACGCTTACCTGCGCGTTGCGATTTTTATAAAGTGCTTTTCTAAGCCCTCTTGCAGAGCGATTTGTTTTGTCTCTTCCTGACGCAAGTCAGAAAGTGAACGCGTCTATTTCAAAATGGCGCCTGGAAAAACGGGTGCCTGGTGTAGCCCATATATGCCAAATTCGGCTACAAAAGGGTGCCTGGTAAAGCCCATATATTCCAAATTCAGATACAAAGGGCGTCTGATGTAGCCCATATATGCCAAATTCGGCTACAAAGAGCACCTGTTGTAGCCCATATATGCCATATAGTTTTAGTTTATAAAAAGGATGTTGTTATAGGCAAAATTTGTTGGGCTATAAAAGGGCTCTAGATATAGCTGAGAAAAGTGATATAATATATGCTGTACATAGGTAGGCTAGATGTAACGTAGTATAGACATAAGATGACCTGATTACCTTCAGCAGGAAGGTAATCACAAAGCTGTAACGCAACAACAGAATCTGCTTTGCTAAGATGTAATGAACTGTATCTGTATATCTGTTTACTGAATAAACAACTTGGAACTTGGAAGCCTAAAGAAGTTCTATCTGATATAATGCTTGCTGTGAGGAGAGTCAAGTCAGCTCACATTCTGTGAGGTGCACCTCTAAGGGGGTGCTGGTGCCGGAGCAAAGGTGATTTCTAACAATTACTATGACCTAACTTCTCCCTATTCACACAGAACCCTCCCCTGATAGGCCTAACCCTAACCCTCTGGTGGTGCCTAATAGTGTTGGGCGAACACCTGGATGTTCGGGTTCGGGAAAGTTCGCCGAACATGGCCGCGATGTTCGGCATGTTCGGGCCGAACCCCGAACTCCCCGAACATCCCGCTTTTGGGGGCCCTATGGGGTCGCAGGCATAAGGGGGGAGCATGCCCCGATCGTGGGGGGGTCGGAAATTCCCCCCACCCCCTCCGCTAGCGCTCCCCCCTCTGCCCGCTTCCCCATACAAAAGTTTAAGGAAGTAAAACAGTACCGGTGGTAGTGGGTGGCTGGCAGTGGGTGGCACTATGAAGTGAGTGACTGAGGAGGAGGAGTCCGGAGAGTGACACGTTGAGGGAGGCCGGGCAGCGGGCGGTTCAGCAGTAGTACGGTACTACTGCTGAACCGCCTGCTGCCCGGCCTCCCTCAACGCGTCACTCTTCGGACTCCTCCTCCTCAGTCACTCACTTCACAGTGCCGCCCACTGCCAGCCACCCACTACCACCGGTACTGTTTTACTTCCTTAAACTTTTGTATGGGGAAGCGGGCAGAGGGGGGAGCGCTAGCGGAGGGGGTGGGGGGAATTTCCGACCCCCCCCCGCGATCGGGGCATGCTCCCCCCTTATGCCTGCGACCCCATAGGGGGGCAGTATTCGGCCGAACAGGGCCCTGTTCGGCCGAACAGGGGCCCTGTTCGGCGGCCATTTAGTAGTTCGGGGCGAACCCGAACTTAAAAGGCCGAACACCATCAGGTGTTCGGCTGAACGCAAACATCACCCGAACAGGGTGATGTTCTGCAGAACCCGAACAGTGGCGAACACTGTTCGCCCAACACTAGTGCCTAACCCTAACCCCTCCCTGGGGGTGCCTGACCCTAAAACAGCCCCTGGTGATTACTATGACCTAACTTCTCCCTACTCTCACACAAAACCCTCCCCTAACCCCCCCCCCCCCCGGTGGTGCCTAACCCTAAAACCCCCCAGGTGGTGCCTAACCCTAAGACTCCGCTGGTGGTGTATAACCCTAAGACCCCCAAGTGGTGCCTAACCCTGAGACCCCCCAGGTGGTGCCTAACCCTAAGACTCTCCAGGTGGTGCCTAACCCGAAGACCCCCCAGGTGGTGCCTAACCCTAAGACCCCCCAGGTGGTGCCTAACCCTAAGACCCCCCAGGTGGTGCCTAACCCTAAGACCCCCTAGGTAGTGCCTAACCCTAAGACCCCTCTGGTGGTGCCTAACCCTAAACCCCCCCCCCCCGTGGTGCCTAACCCTAAGACCCCCTAGGTGGTGCCTAACCCTAAGACTCCCCTGGTGGTGCCTAACCCTAAGACTCCCCAGGTGGTGCCTAACCCTAAGACCCCCCAGGTGGTGCCTAACCCTAAGACCCCCCAGGTGGTGCCTAACCTTAAGACCCCCAAGGTGGTGCCTAATCCTAAGACCTCCCAGGTGGTGCCTAATCCTGAGACCCCCCAGGTGGTGCCTAACCCTAAGACCCCCCAGGTGGTGCCTAACCCTAAGACCGTCCAGTTAGTGCCTAACCCTAAGACTCCCCTGGTGGTGCCTAACCCTTAACCCAGCTAGTGGTGCCTAACCCTAAGACCCCCCCCCCCCTGCTTGTGATGCCTAACCATTATCCCCCCCCCCCCCTGCACCCCAGAATCAAAAATCTCCACTATAAAAGGGTGCCCTTTTGTAGCTGAATCGAAAACCTTGTAGCCGAAAACCTTGTAGCCGAAAACCTTGTAGCTGAATAAAAAATATGGGCTATAAAGGGGCGCCTGCTTGTAGCCTATATCAAAACTCGGGCGCTCTTTTCACCACCTTGTAGCCCATATTTGCAGAAATAACATTGATGTCTATGGAGGCGCCCTTTTCATACAGGCAGCTCAGGCACCCTTTTCAACGGATCCCAAGTGAACTCTTTGACCCGGAAAAGAATAAATACAATGTACTTTTTCTTAAAAGTGCTGGGGAAATCGCTATACAAAGCGCTTTTTCAAGCATTTTGCGATTTCCCTCTACCTTCCATTATAAGGAAATCGCCCCGAAAATGGTAGCGCTTTGGTGAGCTGATCGGAATTGAACTGCTCATATGTGAACACTCTCATAGGGAATCATTGCACAAACGCTTTTAGGGCGATTTTCAAAATCGCCGGCGCTTAAAAAATTCCCAAAAGCACCCTTAGTGTGAGGTCCTAAGGTTTTTTTTAACTTCCTCTGGATCCTCTGAGATGTGTGAGGGTGCAGGCTGGTGGCCTTATTTTCTGGTTGAACTCAATGGATATATGTCTTTTTTTTTCATTCCAACTAACTGTGTAAGCATGTAATATGGTGCAGTATTATTTATTACTAATATATATCATTTTATCTTTATTTCTGCAGAGAAACAGGCTCAGATCATTGCGGAAGCTGATAAAATTGTAAAGGATGCGCTGAGGACTGCTGTTCCTGGGTGAGTGAAGGCATATCATTACCAGTATGAGGCCTCTTTCACACGGCAAATTGCAAATACGATTTGCGATTCCGATTTTTTTTCCGGATGCTATCAATACAAATAGAAAAATGCCGAAAAAAAGCATTATGCAGTACCGATTAAAAATTGCAACTCGGAATAGCATGTAAAATCGCGTCAGATTCGCAAATTGGAATCGCATGTAGTGTGCAAGAGGCCTCATACACTGAGCACTTTATAAGGGGCAACTGCTGACTCTTGCAGCCAATCATGAGGGAGCAATGCAGCGCATAACAATCATCCAGACATTGAGAGCTTCAGCAAACACCAGAAAATCGGAACATCAGTCATTTTAAACGTGGTGTGATTGATGGTGTGAATCCAGCTAGTTTTAGTATTTCTGGGACTGCTGATCTCCTGTAATTCTTACACACAGCAGTCAGCAGAATTCTGTAACCTGTAGCATTCATTAAAGTGTCCTTTCTTTTAACAGAAGATGGCCAAACTAATCCTCTATATTAATATGCAAGTGTCTCTGCGTCCCTGTGCCTGACTTCCCGTGTCTGTGTGTCCTGTGCAGGCAGGGCCAAGGACGCAGAGACTGTGTAGAACGGAGGGAGGACAGGGCCAGAAGGGGCGGGCGTGCACGTGTGTGGCGCGCGGCAGTGGGCGTGCAGCATATGCGCGCGGGGCGGGCATGCACGCGGAGAGGAGTGCTGAAAGACCTAGCCTGTTTTTAAACGGGGCTGGCTAAGGTGTAGCAGCCTGTGGTGTCTGCATATACAATAACTCTTATGCTGATTTTTCAGGAATGGTTATTGACAATGTTGTTGTTTTTTTTTTTTCAAAACAGCTTCAAGTGTTAAAAAAAAAGGATTGATATAGTCACATCTTTTGTTTTTGTTTCCTTGTTGACAGGTTCGGTGAAGGAAAGGAAGCAGAGTCAGGGTAAGTCTGTCAAAGTCAAAGTGCCTTTATACCTACAATGAAACTTTCAAATAAGGCTGCAGAGTGGCTAGACAGATGTTCGGCTTAAGAAGAGCTGGCTGGCTTGTGCTTTGTTGTGTGAAAATGCTGTGTAAGCAATAAAGGGAATATTTGTGCAAGGAGTAAGCACACATTACTTGTGATAGAGAATTGGGAGAAGCAGGCTATCTTCCTGTTGTGGGGAAGCACTGAAGGGTGTGACTTCTCTTTGTGAAACACAGTGTACACCCCCCTCCCCCAGGTTGATGTTAACAAGCCCTTCTGTTGCTATGGAGGGGAGGCGGTGTAAATAGGATAATAATACCCTCGGCCGAGTTCATTCTCCGGGTGGATCACTTGCTAACGAATCGAGGGGGATTTCTGGAAAGTCCACAATGCCATGGGTCATGTGCGTCTGGAGCCCGAGGGGGTTGGATGTTACACATGGAAGAGGGGGCTGAACATGGAATGGGAGGGGTCTGCTGTACATGGATGTTACACATGGAAGAGGAAGGCTGCACATGGACTGGGAGGGGCTACAGTACATGGATGTTACACATGGAAGAGGGGGCTACACATGGAATGGGAGGGGCTGCAGTACATGGATGATACACATGGAAGAGGGGGCTGCACATGGAATGGGAGGGGCTGCAGTACATGGATATTACACCTGGAAGAGAGGGCTGCACATGTAATGGGAGGGGCTACTGTACATAGATGATACACATGGAAGAGGGGGCGGCACATGGAATGGGAGGGGCTGCTGTACATGGATGATATGCATGGAAGAGGGGGCTGCACATGAAATGGGAGGGGCTGCTGTACATGGATGTTACACATGGAAGAGGGGGCTGCACATGTAATGGGAGGGGGGCTGCTGTACATGGATGTTACACATGGAAGAGGGGGCTGCACATGGAATGGGAGGGGCTGCTGTACATGGATGATACACATGGAAGAGGGGGCTGCACATGTAATGGGAGGGGGGCTGCTGTACATGGATGTTACACATGGAAGAGGGGGCTGCACATGGAATGGGAGGGGCTGCTGTACATGGATGTTACACATGGAAGAGGGGGCTGCACATGTAATGGGAGGGGGGCTGCTGTACATGGATGTTACACATGGAAGAGGGGGCTGCACATGGAATGAGAGGGGTGCTGCTGCACATGACAAGGGAGCTGCAACATACTTGTCCTAGGAGCACAAAAAGCATAAATCCAGCCTCGGTCATTCCCCCAGCAGCAGAATCCAGGGAAGGTGTGTCCTGGTTGGTTACAGGATATTTGGACACCTGTTATTGGCAGTGAGACTGTCTGAGGGTAACTCTGAGTTTTCTCCAGAGAATGGGAGAGTCAGAAGTAGAAACTTCTTGTGTCTGTTTTGTCTCCACAGAGTAATTGGAATCACAGTGCAGCCCCCAGAAGCAGACGGTAAGTAAACAGAGGAAAACACTGTCATTATTCACCCTCATTTAGCTCATTAACCAGAGTAAGTAATAACTCCTTATCATAGGGAGAAACAGATCATTATCTCCCCACACAGCGCAGTGTATGAGTCACCTGATAGGGCTGGACGCGCTGGATTCTAGCGGTTAAATACATGAGCTGAGCCGGGAATAGGTATGTATGGTAATCCTGCATTTTTCAGGGAGAGTTTCTGGTTTTGTCCCTGGAAACAAATCTGATTCTGAATCCTGGTCAACCTAATCATAAAATTACTATTTTCCCCTCTTTAAAGGGATCCAAGCAGCTTCCCCCCCCCCCCCCCCCCCCCAGTTGGTCCTGGTTTCTAAAAGCTGTAGGAGCTGCCATTTCCTTCCCCTTCTCTCTGTTCTTATTTATCCAGGGGAAGGTGTAAATGTAATCAAGTGTGACTCTAAACTGTTTGAAGAACAGTGCGCTGTCTCCCCACCACCCTGCTGATGAAAGCTTTTGTTGTTTCATTGCTACTGGCAATTACAGTGGTCCTTATCTGCCTGCTCTTTCTGCTTGTGGCATGCCGCAGAAGTAGAGCAATAAAAGCCTATAACAGAAGAGGTTGAATTGATTTTTTTTTTGTAATGAGCCACAATGTTAGCATGCATTTTTAATGTGCTATTGAGATACCCTGGGGGCTAAAAATGGTGCTCAATTCACTTCAGTGCAGGGATAACAGATCACTGATGCTTGATCTCACCCTACTGGATTTTTCATCGCCAGTAAAGTTGAATAGGGGATTATACCATGACTTACACAGATTTTACATTTGATGCAGCTGTCCCATTGTAATTCCCTTTGGAAAATTCCGTCACATGATCAGAGAGGTGCGAGCAGAGGGAGTGTCTACCTCTGTACAGAGCAATCACCTGACCCTGCCCATCCCAGCCTCCCCCCTCCTCCCCACTCAATTTTCCCCATGCTCTCTCCTGGGGGCGAGGTCAGCTCTGTGTTCACAGGAAAATAATGGCTTATGCCTCATCGCAACTGTTCAGTGATTACCTCCTTTGGGTATTATAACTCTAACACAAACCTACACACCTGCTATATGCCTGGCCCAAATATTTAAAGCCTCCCAAACATTAGCTATCTCTAAAGGGGCCCATACAGCTAACAATTTTCCCGCCGATATACAGCAGATTCGATCACTGTGATCGAATCTGCTGTGAAATTGTTGCGCAAAAGCTGAGAGAACGACCGATTTCCGTCCGAAATCAATCATTCCCGTCGATCCGTCCGTGCAGAAGATTTCACTCAATCGCCGGCGGGTCGGGAGTGCGTCGATAGCAGCGTTCGAATGTCCGACAACCGACGCTAGCTGCAATACTTTACCTGCTCCGAAGGCGCATGTCACCACTCTCTCCGCGGTCACTTCTCCGTGCTCGGCTCCTCCAGCTTCACTGAACATCCTGTCCCAGCAGGAAGTTTAAACAGTAGAGCGCCCTCTACTGTTTAAACTTCCCCGGCAGGAAGTTCAGTGAAGCTGGAGGAGCTGAGCACGGAGGAGAAGGCAGAGGAGACCAGGGGACACGCGCCGGCTGGAGCAGGTAATGTATGCGGGGGGGGGGGGGGGGGGAAGGGCAGCGGCAGCTCCACAGATTGTGATCGGTTTCATGCTGCAATCGATTCACAATCTGTTTGCAGTAAAGGCAGCCATACGATCCCTCTCTGATCAGATTCGATCAGAGAGGGCTCTATCTGTTGGTCGATCTGATGGCAAATCGACCAGTGTATGGCCACCTTAACTTTAAAGAAAATCTGTGACAATAAAACAGCCCCTGGGGGATACTTACCTCGGGAGGGGAAAGCCTCTGGATCCTAATGATGCTTCCCTATCCTCTGTCCCTTGGTTCCAATGCTGGCAGCCCCCGAACACCGGCGAGGTAAATATTTCCCTACCGCGATCTTGCGCAGGCGCAGTAGCGGCTTTCCGATCGGTCTCAGGTTGAACTAGCTGAGCCCGATCGGGTCCGTTCTACTGCGCAGGCGACTCGTGTCTGTCTAGTAGAGCAGAGCCAATCGGGCTCGGCTATTTCCACCTGAGACCGATCGTAAGCCACTACTGCGCCTGCGCAAGATCGCATTAGGGAAATATTGCTACAGCGCCACAGCTGACATCCTTGCCGGCTGTATTTTCAGGGAGACAGCGCTGGATCCCGGAGGTGAAGAGGACGGGGGAAACCTCATTAGGATCCAGAAACTTCCCCTCCTAAGTAGCCCCCAGGGGGAGTTCTTTTTTATTGTTACAGAGTCTCTTTATCCCTCCTCTCGCACTAACCTTTCATACGTGTTGATTATGTACTACCCAAAACTAACATGAAATAAATGTCATTTCATACAGCCAGATGTAGTGGAGGAAAGCTATTGTCTTGGAGATGATTAATAACCGGCTCCGGCTGGTTTCCATACTTCAGTCCCTTCAGCAGAGATTATGCAATTAATGCCCAGAATTGGCAGCACCTTTCAGAATTCTTTCGTTTTTTCTTACCTCTCTGTTCTTTTCCCTCTCATTAATTATTGCTCTGTAATCAAGCAGCTCGGGGTGACCCAAAACCACAAGGAGAGGATAGGGGACCGAAAAGCCCTCCTACTAAACAGCAATGCTTGGTGTGATGTGCCTTCTTAAAGGGACTCCGAGCACCTCTCATGGGTATGCCTTTAAGACTCCGACCAGTACTGCAAAGTACTTAAAGATGCATACCTTTCTGTAGCTTGTGCTCTCCTCTTTCATTTGATGCCTGAATCTCCGTTCTACACTAAATCGTTTTCGTTCGATTTCAATTTGAAAATTGCAGATGCCATCTTGGCTATGTTATAACTTCCGGGTCACCCCTGTCTTCTCTGTTAGAGAAGTGCATCACTGAATGGAAAAGGAAGTGACGGGCATGGCCATTGCAAGAGGCTCCTCCAGAGGGGTCATAGCACGACTTTTTGGAAGTCGTCTGGCTTAAAGAGTAACTGTCAGGCTGCAAAAGCTAATTTAAACCTCTATTCTCCTGTGTTAAACAGTTTAGAAGGAAGCCAAAAAGGCAATACTGAAGTTAAAAATCTCTCTTACTGTGATGTGTGCTGAACAGCAAGGCTCTGTATTCCCAAGCTCCTGAAGAGGCCGGCAGGATGCATAACAGATACTGCAAAGCATTCTGGGGCTGCTTCTTCTCCCCACTGCACTCCCTTGGTCCTCCCCTTCATTTCCCTATCCCGCCCTAAGGCTGCTTTCACAGTGGGAAGTTACAGGCTCATGTTACAGCAGCTTGTAACAGCAGCCAGCACTGAAAAATCAGTATACTGCCTGAGTCCAATATTGTTCCTAGCCACATGGCTAATTAATATTCACTGCACAGTAGTGTTGTCCGGATCATGAACCATTAGGATCTTTGATCCTGATCTTTTTTGTGAGTCGAATCATCAGGAAGCAAGGTAAGGGAGGATATTACATCACAATTAGCTTCATACAAGACAGACAAACATGGAACCTGCCATGAGCTGTCAGGAGCATAATTCTCTGCAAATACTATATAAAAATTCTGTGAAATCCAAACATGGACAGTGAAATGCATATGTAATGTAAGTACAGCCAATATTTAGCTACTGATATATGTGTTTTTTTTCTCTGAGACCCTATACCTAACAGCTCCTCTTTAAAGGCATGCCCATGAGAGGTGCTCGGAGTCCCTTTAGAACAGAAAAAATTTGAGATAATTCAGCTTTAAGTGAACATCTGTGGTTACTCACAATGCACCACTACTGAATATGCAAATTATCTCTTTATGCCCTTGAAGCCAGGCTTACATCCAGAACCTCTGGTGTATAGCACGCCTATAGCTTTACATTTTACACAGCCACATCAACCTAACATGGAGACAGCCTGTTTTGGACTTTTGGTGATTCGTCAATGGAAAATGCATTTCAAGTACCAGCCTGCCTCAAACTTGGGTGATTTTGATCTGACAGGAATCTATCTGATGGTCGAATCTGGTGGCCAGTATGGCCACTCTTTGAAACTTAGACATAGGGTAGAACGTTTATTTGAGATCTAAACGGTTTTGCGCATGAAAGCTATAGAAATGTTTATGGTGCAGTTTTCATATATCAGCAAAAGGAGAAAAATATAGTTGGCACTACAGCATTGAGCAGCTGACGCTGGAGCGGTGCGGACAGGGTTATTGCACTACTTTTCATATGGTGCACCCTGCGTGCTCTGATATAGTTGAGGTCACTTGTAGTATAAACCTTGCCCAGCACCCACCGCACCACCGCACTACTTGTCCATGGTATGTGATTTTTGTGACACGTTATTTTTATGTGCATGTTTTTACCAAGTACCTTGATGGAATAAAGCACCTGCAGTGCCGATAATACCTCTTTCTCCTCATTTATACTACAAATGTTTATGGTGCACCAGAGTTCCTTCTTTGTGTTTTGTCTTCTTGCAAAGCATTCTGGGTAACCCCTCACTGTCTGGGTTCCACAGGTGACAGTAAGGCTGTGAAGCCTCACCTCTCCTTGACCGATGTGGGCACAGAGGAATTCTTCCAGAAGTTGACCACGCAGATAACGGAGATGGTTTCCGCCAAGATCAGTCAAGGTTGGTCTTTCTTAGCTTAGATTCATGATGACCGCACTGTTATGGGGAGGAATGGAGGCCATACTTTTATTATGAGTTCCAGAATATGGCCCCTGGGTTGTGGGCATCACCACAGGGGGAAAAAAAAGTGGGTGTCTTAACAATGGCCTATCCCATCAAGACTTTACAGGGAGGATCATGACTGGTAGTTACACCTTGGTGTGGAAGTTAATAGCAGGTCAATGGATTAGTCCAGGTGTGGAAAACAGGCAACAATCACTCTATGCATCTAATTACGCCTGCAGCAAGATGGACATTTCTGGGCAGTCCATACGTGGAGTATGGACTGCCCAGAAATGTCCATCTTGCTGCAAGAGTAATTAGATGCATAGAGTGATTGTTGCCTGTTTTCCACACCTGCTCATCCAGATTCCGGATATCCGGAATAACCTAAAGCTGTTCAATGATTAACCTATTTTGGTTCCTGGACGTAGTTTCTACGTCCAGCAACCATGCGCGCTACGCTTAGAGTGACGTCATGTAAACAATCTCATGGCCGCCATCTTGTGGCCAAAAAGTAATACTATACCTGTAAAAAAAAAATTAAAATTAACACACATTTACATTATAAATCTATTGTTTACCTCCCACCCTACCAAAACTACCCAAATAAAATGTTTACTATAAAAAAAAAACCATTACAATAAAAAAATAAATAAAACATGTAAATATTTACCTAAGGGTCTAAACTTTTTAAATATCAATGTAAAGATGAAATATTTCTATATTTTTTTTATTTTAAACTTGTAAATAGTGATGGATGCAAAACGGAAAAAATGCACCTTTATTTCCAAATAGAATATTGTCGCCATACATTGTGATAGGGACATAATTTTAACGGTGTAATAACCGGGACATATGGGCACATACAATACGTGAGTTTTAATTATGGAGGCATGTATTATTTTAAAACTATAATGGCTGAAAACTGAGAAATAATGAATTTTTTCAGTTTTTTCTTATTCTTCCTGTTAAAATGCATTTACAGTAAAGTGGCTCTTAGCAAAATGTACCCCTCAAAGAAACCCTAATTGGTGGCGGAAAAAACAAGATATAGATCAGTGCATTGTGATAAGTAGTGATAAAGTTATAGGCTAATGAATGGGAGGTGAACATTTCTCACGTGAAAACGACGGAACCTGAATGGGTTAACCCCTTCACTATCACTACACTATTGTTGTATTGTTAATTAGCTTGATTTCATTGTGTGACAGTCAGAGTGTGTGCTGCAGGGCTGCTGCAGCTGCTATGTGTCTGTGTGTGTGTGCTGTGCACAGACCAAGCCAGCTGCTGCCTGCTGGCCAGCTATTAGCCTTAGCTAGCTACAGTATAGGGTAGGTTAGGGATTAGGGAATAGGATTACTGTGTTATTGTGTAGTTAGTACTGTAGTACTGCAGTTAGTGTTAGTAGTTGTTAGAGTAGTAGTACTACTGTGTTAGCTTACTACAGAACTACTGTGCTGCTAAGCAATGCCAGTGTGACAGTTAGTGTCTTTTCCTCTGCTGTCTGACTGTCACTCGGCACTTGGCACGTGTAAAGTGGCACTTGGCACATGTAAAACGGCACATGGCACATGTAACGTGGCACTTGGCAGTGTAACATGGCACTTGGCACGTGTAACGTGGCACTTGGCACGTGTAACGTGGCACTTGGCACGTGTAGCGTGACACTTGGCACGTGTAACGTGGCCCTTGGCACGTGTAATGTGGCACTTTGCACTTGGCACGCGGCACTTTGGCATGTGGCAGGTGGCACGTGCGAAGTGCCACGTGCAAAGTGCCACGTGCCATGTGCCACTGCCAAGTGCCACGTCCGAGATGCTCCTGGCAGACATTACACCTGCTGCTGCTGCATTGCCCTGCTCCTGCTGCCTTTGCTGCTCCCACCGCCAGGGTGCCACAGGCCACTGCTGCTGTGCTGATACCACCTATATTTAACCCAAAACACAATTGCTGCGTAATTTTTTGGAGGTATCTGGGCTGAAAACTGTCATGTCCCAGTTGTGCGGTTGGACTTTGGACGCAATGTGGGCTGCACAACTGCTGTCTGGAACCTACTCCTGATGTTAATTGACAGCCTTTTTTTTTGGGGGGGGGGGGGGGGGATTTAAAGTCCCCACATCATCAATTAGTGTTTCCCTTTAAAAAATAATGATGCTACATGCCTCTTTTACAAAAAAAATCGTTTTAAAGCAATTTATAGGCCACTTCCATTTTTTCTGTCCATATATCCAAATTTGCCCGGATACCCCGGATACTGAGCTCGGATATCCGATTCGGATCAGAAAGTTTTGAACTCGGATATCCGACCCGGATCGGTTATCTGGGTATCCGGATCCGAATCCAATCCAGATTTTGAAAAGGGGTATCCGAGCAGCACTCAGTGGCGTAGCTAAGGAGCTGTGGGCCCCGGTGCAAGTTTGACAATGGGGCCCCCCAAAGCACTCTATACATAACAATGGATACGGCGCACCAAAACCTGCCAATGGCAACTACAGTGTCAGAGGTGCAAGAAGGGGATGGGGAACAGCTTGTTACTGATTACCCCCAAGCACTCTATACATAGCAATCCCTGCCAATGGCAGCTACAGTGTCAGAGGTGCAAGAAGGGGATGGGGAACAGTTTGTTAATGATTACCACTATTCAAAGTATCTATAGAAGTCATTATTATGGGCACAGGACCAATAGAGAGCTAATACTGTAGTTGGGGGAGGGCCCTTCAGGGCCCCTCTGGCCCAAGGGCCCCGATGCGGTCGCTACCTCTGCAACCCCTATTGCTACGCCCCTGGCAGCACTACAGATTCCAGGATTACAAAGAGGAGCAACATCATCGTCAATCAGTGCTGCAAATTCTATCTCGAGACACCTTTCATAACATTAAAAGGGAACCCGAGGTATTAGACCTGTGGAAGCTGCCATATTTAGTTTATTTTAAACAATACCAGTTGCCTGGCAGTCCTGCTGATATCTTTGGCCTCAGTAGTGTCTGAATCACACACCTGAAACAAGCATGCAGCTAAACTTGTCAGATTTGTCATGTGCATTATTTAAAAAGACTCAAACATGTCAGCCTCCATGTCCCTCTCACCTCGGGTTCCCTTTAAATTACAAAATGCCTTGCAGAGCAGTATATGTTTTTAACCAGATGAAAGCGAGGTTTTGCTTTAAAGGGATCCTGAAATGAGAGGGATATGGAGACTGCCATATTTATTACCTTTCAAACACCAGCTGCCTATTTGGCAGCAGTAGTGGCTGAATCACACACCTGAAACAAGCATGCAGCTAATCCAGTCGGACTCCAGTCAGAGCACCTGATCTGTTGCATGCTTGTTCAGGGGCTATGGCTAAACGTATAAGAGGCAGAGGAGCAGTAGGGCTGCCAGGCAACTGGTATTGTTTTAAAAGGAAATAAATATGTCAGCCTCTGTATCCCTTCCACTTCAAGTGTGCTTTAGCAAAATGACGCTGTAGAGGGGTTTAATTTAAAACAATCTTGTGATAGGGCTCGTTTCCACTGTTGCGACGCGATTTCTAAGCATTCCGACGCTTGTAAAAACGCATGCGGATGCGTTTCCGCATGCGTTTTTACCCGCGATTTCGCGTGCGATTTCGCATGGCAGGGTGCCATGCGAAATTAACCATGACACTGCCAGGGCAAAATAACATTAAAAAGGAGCGAAATCGCACGCGAAATCGCGGGTAAAAACGCATGTAAAAAACGCATGCGTTTTTACTATTAAATACGTTGTGTGCGATTCGCCTGCATTCCACTCGCAGGCGAATTCGTTGGCTCTTTTGTGCGTTTTTTCACCGCTTGAAAAAACGCACATCCCCAACGCAAGAGTGGAAACAGGCCCATCCACTTACATTACATGTGCGAATCCGCATGCGTTGGACGCATGCGGATTCGCGATAGTGGAAACGAGCCCATAAGGTCACAGATTGTTTAAAGCGGAATATAACCCAGCATTTCAACTTTGCTCTAAAACATTATTTACAGCATATTATATGCAACCAGCATTTTTTTTTTTTACTAGACCAGCATTGGAAGGGTTACACACACAGCTTTAAAGTTCCGTGGAGAGAAATGCTGCAGCAGCCAAAGTTGAGATAGATACATTTAAGTAAACACAATGTTACAATGTAACAAGTGAGGAATGTGACTCACTCTCTCTGTGTCCGGAGCTCCTGCACAGTCAGAGTGTGTGTCACATTCCACACTTGTTACATTGTGTTTACTTAAATGCATCTATCTAAACTTCGGCTGCAGCAGCATTTCTCTCCATGGAACTTTAAAGCTCTGTGTGTAACCCTTCCAATGCTGGTCCAGTAAAAAAAATGCTGTTTGCATATAATATGCTGTAAATAATGTTTTAGAGCAAAGCTGAAATGCTGGGTTGTATTCCACTTTAACACCTCACTACGGGACAGAGCCACGCTGATTTTAGTTACATTAGATGGTTTCCTTGTTTATTTCTCGCATGACTTTCACGTTTGACTCAGGCGGTGAGAACGTCATCAGGTATTGCGCACTTATTATTTGCGTCACGCCTGGTATTCCAGCACGCATCATTACCGGCGGTGGTTAAACCTGCGACGGCTCTTTACATGACATATTCTGCATGTGCTATTTATACTGAGTTATTCTTCATAAGACGCGTGTGGGGGGGGGGGGGACTTGAGCTTTCAGAGCCCCTGATGAGAGCAATTTGCGCACCCCGGCGCGGTTTCGTGCTGAGAGGGTACATTAGTCAGTGTTCAGCGGCACTGAATATGTACATATATTTACATACGGCAAGCGATTCCTCTCTGATAAGCTTGTTCTGTTGGGAGAGAGGAAACTCTGTGTACCGCTATCTTGTCTCATCCTTTCCGGGGAACCTAAGATGGGATTTTGTTGAAAACACATTTTAATTTATTGTAATGCCAGCCTGATTGTCTGCGTTTATCACAGATGATGAATGAAAAAGCTGCACCAGATTATATTGTTTTCTTTTTTTTGTCATTTAGAATAGTGTTTCACCTGCCAGGATTGGTGGATCTTATGTGACTTGGATAATTCTTGTTTTTTTACATTTTCTAATAGCTGTAGAAATGATAGTTAAAGAAAACTGATGAGATAAACAATTGTATCTATCTTCCTAAAGATTACTTTTTATATATATATCTCACAGATTTATAATACTTTTAAATCTACTTTTTGAGGTTTTACTGTTTCATTGTCTCTGCTCAATTACACATACATTGAAGTATGCTAAAATCTCTGAACTATTGACCCTTTTTATCTCCTTGCTGCTCTCAAAAGCCATTCTCTGCCAGGAAAGTGTTTTATGGCTTTAATCCCTTATCAGTGAGGGTTACGGTTTAGTCCGACTCAGACAGAAACTATTATTTGCATTCCTGATGTTTGAGGCCAGTTTCACACTGCAAACTGGTATCAGTGATGCGGTGTGGCGCGCGCATCGCCATAAACAGGCCTTCAGGGATAGTACGCTGTGTTCCCTGTCTGGCAACCAGCCAAGCAGGAAGTAATGCGCTCTTGTGGTCAATTCCTGTTTTGGGTATGCGGAATCATATCGTTCAAATACACTTCCAGGCATGCGCACCGCGGCATCGCGACATCAAATATATATATATATTCGCACTTTTCTCCTGGAGGACTCAAAGCGCCAGAGCTGCAGCCACTAGGGTGCTCTCTATAGGCAGTAGCAGTGTTAGGGAGTCTTGCCCAAGGTCTTCTTACTGAATAGATGCTGGCTTACTGAACAGGAGGAGCCATGATCCGAACCCTGGTTGGTCTCCTGTGTCAAAGGCAGAGCCCTTAACCAGTACACTATCTAGCCACTGCTGACGGGGAATTAAAGTGAGAGATATGGAGGTTGCCACATTTGTTTCCTTTTAAACAATACCATTTGCCTGGCTTTCCTCTTGATCTCTTTGGCTGCAGTAGTGTTTGAATCACACCAGAGACAAGTATGCAACTTATTCAGTCAGTCATCAGTCAGAGCACCTGATCTGCTGCATACTTGTTCAGGGTCTACGGCTAAAAGTAGTAGAGGCAAAGGATCAGCAGGATAGCCAGTCAGTTAGTATTGTTGCACGCCGTGCAGTATATTCACGGCCCTGCAAAGTTCACACGATGCACCAGGGCCGTGAATACAAGTCTGCAGCAGCGTGCAGCCGACGCTCGCTCCCATGCACCCATGCACGCGCAATGCCATTACTGCCGCTTAGCGGGGAGGTGAATGAATGGGAAAGCAATTCCAATTCATAAATCTAAGTCCCCGATTCAATGAATACCGGCATCTACGAGACGCCGGCATTCATTGTATCTTCCTGTTGTTACTCTGCTACGCATTACTTCCAATTCACGTGCTTACGTAGGTGAATCTGAAATCATGACTGAGGACATCTTGTGGACAAATAGTATATTACACCAAAACTCATTTTTATTAAATAAAAATCCCCACACTGACTGTTATAATTAACTATTTCCCTCAAACACCCTCCCATAGTACCTAAACTTTTTTTTATATATATGGAGGGGGGGGGGGGGGGGGGAGGGATTACATAAAAAAAATGAGTAGTTACCTTAGGGACTGAACTTTTTTAATATTTATGTCAAGGCAGTATATTACTATTAATTTTTAATTTATGGGCTTGTAATTAGTGATGGACGCAAAACTGAAAAAATGCAGCTTTATTTCCAAATAAAATATTGGCGCCATACTTTGTACTAGGGAAATTGTTTAAATGCTGCAATAACCGGGACAAACGGGCAAATAAAATGTGTGGGTTTTATCCACAGTAGAACGTTTTATTTTAACACTATAATGGCCAAAAACGAAGAAATAATGAATTTTTTCAATTTTTCTCTTATTATTCTTGTTAAAATGCGTTTAGGATAAAATAATTCTTAGCATACTGTACCTGCCAAAGAAAGCCTAATTAATGTCAAGAAAAAAAAGACATAGATCATTACGCTGTGATTAGTAGTAATTAAGTTATTGGCGAAAGAAAGGGAGGAGCGCTGACGGGTGAAAATTGCTCTGGTCCATAAGGGGTAAAAACCCCTCATTAGTCAAGTAGTTAAAAGGAAATAAATATGTCAGCCTCCATATCCCTTTCAGTCACGTGCGTAACTACAGGGGATCAGCCCCTGCGAGCTGCAAGGGGGGCCCCAATTACTACTTCCTTCCCTCCAATAATATGTCCATCCTTCAGATCAGGTGTATTTGTGGCTACACTTGTTATGGGTGTGTAGACCATGATTGCCGCACTTGTTTTATGGCCCTTGTGAGATGGGCCCCCAGGCTGTGAGGGTCACCAAGGGGAGGCAAGGGAAGGGGTGTGATCACTGGCTGGCCTCATCAGAGTTTAATGGCCCATACTCACGGGCTACATAAGTGGCCTGTCGCCAGCACACGTGAGCGTGTGCACGACAGGCCAGCGACAGCTCGTCGCCAGGTCCCTCCGCGTACACACGCGGAAGAGGGATCAGCTGTGCGACGGAAGCTGTCGCCGACGTTCCTCCCCCTCGCCGGAAGCGCCGTCTATTTTCAATTATGTTGCTGTCGCTAGTCCGCATACTCACGCGGACTAGCGACAGTTGCGGTGAAGTTGCGGCGACAACTGTCGCCGGGCGATTGACTGCGCCAATCGCCTGGCGACAACAGCGACGAGGGACGGTTCGGGGTGCGCGCCCGTGTTGCGCCTCATACTCACGGGCGACCTGTCACCGCAACACGCGCGAGCCGCACGTTGCGGCGACAATTGTAGCCCGTGAGTATGGGCCATTACAGTGGGGTACCATGATTTGTAGTTATGACCCTGCTCTCAGTTCAGTTATGCTTTAAAACAAGACAGTCAATTTTCCTCCCTGTGTTATCCAACCTGACATGCAAAACATAAAAAACATTTGTAAAGCACTTTTCTCCCCGAGGTCCCAAAGCGCATAAGCTTGTCTCAGTTCAGTACATAGTTGATGTTGTGTTGGTCTGCTACAAGGGAAAAAGTTATGTGGTCGTAAATTTGTGCGCTTTGAGTCCTATGGGAGAAAAGCGCTTTACAGATGTTATTGTATTGGATTACATTTGATTTTAACGCCTCCAGGGGTTGGAGCTGTTTTGATGAGGCGTGGCAAAGTGTTCCAGAGGGTAGGGGCAGCAGGACAGAAGACTTTGGCTCGAAAGGTTTTGAGGTGTTCTCTGGGGCCGGTCAAGTAGTTATTAGATCCTGATGATCTGAGGTTGTGGGAGGCGAGCACTGTAAAAACAGCATAGGAGATTTGGGTACAGCCGATGCCACTATAGGCCGTAATAGGAATTATGGCTATAGCGGCGCTTAGTGAGTAATTTGGGCACCGTCAATAGACGGAGCACAAATTACTACAAAAACACTAATTCGGCCACCAGCATCAGCTGGGCCTGGAAGCCGAATTACATCATTCCCCACTATCCATGGCGGCCTGGAGGGGGACTAGTAAGTAACGCTACCAGGACTTGTGCAGGATCAGGGTGAGCCGTTTATCGGCTTTACCCTGCACCCAAATCTCCCGGCGGCATATTCATAGGTATGCTGTGGGAGTTGTGGGGCAGTTTGGGAAGGCGGGGGAGAGGGGGGGGGGTTGTAGGTTCATGAAGGGCGAAGTCTACGGTGCCTATAGGCTCCTGTGAGGTAAATCTGGGCCTGGCTGTGGGAGTTGTGATGCAATTGCAAAAAATCCTTCAGGTACCTGACTGACAGACATTGGTCTCATGACTAGTATTTTAGCTCCCCCCCCAGGTATTACAATTTTAATTAAGCTGGGAAATTTGTACTACATACCTTGTGCCGGCCTAGCGGAGCATGGAACTAACCGTCCATACTTTTGAAGTGGTCACAGTCTTTCTGGGTATATTAGCTTACTTATGCTTCAAGAGGAACTCCAGCCTAAACAAACATACTGTCATTAAGTTACATTAGTTATGTTAATTAAAGAGAACCAGAGATGAAGCACCCTCTTGTATTCTACCTTATAAATCAGTGGGAACTTGACAGTAAACACCTAATCTGCTCTTTGTTTCATTGTTCTCTGTTTAATCTGACTGTTATCACTTCTAATAAGAATCCCCAACTGAGCACTCAGTCTATCTTTGCTACAGAAAGATTATAGCGGAGTCTGTCTTCTCTGGTGTCTTTTCAAGCCCAAGCCTGCTCCCTTGTGGCTCTGCTATAATGACTCAGCTATAATTATTCCCTGCAAAGCCAGACTGAATGCTCAGTCCGGGATTTTTATCACAGCTGGTAACAGACACTTTTAGCAGTGAGGATGAAACAGAGAGCATGGTAAGTGTTTTCTCTAATGTTCTTACTGATATATATGGTAAAATACACAAGGGTGCTTGCTCTCTGGTTCCCTTTAAAATAGATAGGTAATATAATCTCTTACCCACCCTGTTTTAAAAGAACAGGCAAATGTTTGATTTCATGATGGCAGCCATCTTTTTGGTTGAAAGGAGGTGACAGGGAGCATGAGACACAGTTCCAACTGTTCTGTGTCCTGAGCACCTCTCCCAGTTGCTAGGCAACATGAATAACAACATAGGAAATCCCATCATGCTCTGTACGGCATCAGGGAAAAAAAGCCTGGGCTTTTTTTCTTTCATGGCTGGAGCTTAGCTAAAAATGCAGCTAAAAATTATGCTTTGGTAAGAAAAAGTTCTGATGCTGTGAAACTGTTAAAGAAACGCCAAGCCTTTTCAGTTCTGCTGAGTAGAGTTTTAGTCCGGAGGTTCACTTTCAGCCTGGATTCTCAGTGTTTGATTTGCTGTCACTGCTTTTCAGCCACTCTTCGAGTTCCTGGGATGACCGGTATGGACAGCGATGATGAGACCAAGACTCCTTCAGCTTCTCCTCGTCACGGCCGCTCCAGACCTTCCTCCATTGCTGTGGAGTCTTCATCAGAGTCAGAAGATGGAGATGCCAGAGGAGAGGTACCTTCACAATTATCAGTTTCAGTCCACCTGGGCTGGTTATTCTGGTCAGGGCATAACGTGCCACAGAGACATCCCCACTACAAAACAAGCTGGCACAATGTTTCCCAGGAATCAGATACAAATTAACATTCGAAAAAGTAGAAGAGCCTTGTACCTTTCAAAAAGCCCCTGCAACCCCTGACCAGAGACTCACAGGGGCCTAATAGAGAGAGTAGCAGCGCCAGGCTGGTGGAAGCTACACAGAGCTCCAAGGGGAGCGGAGGTAGCTCACCTGTCTGCATGTTGCTCCTCCCTCCTCCTGGTCTCTGCGTCTCCATGGCTTCCCCCAGCTGTGTCTCCCCATCACCAATATCTGGGGTAGGAGCAACATGCAGACAGGAGGTAACTCACCGGTCCGCATGTTGCTCCTTCCTCCTCCTGGTCTCTATGGCTCCCCCCCAGCTGTGTCCCCTCATCACCAATATCTGTAGGTAGGGGGTGGGTGGGTAAAAGCATCCTTATACTAGTATCTGGGAAAAGTAAGACAGGGCCGGATCTAGTTTCAATGGGGCCCTTGGGTAAAATTAACCCCTGACAGACCTGACCACCCCTCCTCCCCAAAAAGCATTAGGTTCCCCTTTTTTTGACCCCCTCTTGGTCTCCTCCCAACTTTCTTGTGGTCCCTGGGGCCCCTGCAGTGTAGTGACTCACCTGTCCCTGCTGGCACACTCTTCCCTTAGTCCGTGGCTCCAGATGTTCCTGTCTTCATCCTCGCAGGGGCGTCTGTTTACTATGCCACTGGTACCACAAAGAAGATGTCCAACGGGGATGAAGATGGGAACATACGGAACTACAAGGAGCAGGGACAGATGAGTCAATACACTGCCGAAAACTTTGCATGGGGCCACATTATAGTTGGGTTAGACCTGGGGGGGGGGCAGCTACCCTATGGTAGTGCCAGCCCTGGGGGTTGGAGGTTGGCAAAGGCAGCCTAACACTAATATCTGTGAGGGGAGTACTTATGCCAAACTGGAAAACAAACAATTACCGCAAGTCTCCCAAAACTAATGTCGCGCTCGGTTGGCAGGGAAGTTAGAATGGCGGTAACTCAGCTAAAATCTTTCTTTGCGTTTGCAGATATTTGACATCTACATGGCCACAGCCGATTACAACCCGATTACGGTTGACAAGGAAACCATAACTTTGAAAGAGGGTCAGTATGTCGAAGTCCTTGACTCCGCCCACCCACTGAAGTGGCTCGTCAGGACAAAACCAACCAAGCTTAGTGCCTCCCGTCAGGGATGGGTGTCTCCTGCCTACCTGGACAAGCGTTTGAAGGTAAAAAGTTTATTTTAAGCAAGCCTGAAGTGAAAATTAATTGTGCATGTAGTACAAATGGTATATAGAACTGTCTTGTAGTCCCATATTCTTATCTTCAGTGAAAGGGCTGAAATTACAAGCCTGTCGTATAAGCAGTGTGACATGTCAGTGTTTTGTAAAATCTGATTCATTCAGATAGCAAAAAAAAAAAAATGACCTATTGAACTTTTCAGCACTATTCTGTTATCAGGAGTGTTTTTTCATCGAGATACAAGTGTTTTGCCTTACCAGGAAAGCTGTAGCAGCTGCATTTGACTGCTTTTTCTGCATAGAAAAAACACTGGTTTGTTATTAGTGAATACAGGCAAGTTCTAAGCAGTGTTGTACTAAATGTACCCATGTTTAGTCTACATGGGTAAATTTAGTACACGCCTACTCCTTAGGTGAGTATCTGTATTTTGTTTTATTTATGCTTCAGACTCACTTTGGGGCTTCACCATAATATATGGCCTTCCTACAGGAAGGCACAGGCAGGGACGGATCTGGGGGGGGGGGGGGGGGGGCAGGCAGGTCTCTTGCCCCAGGCGCAGTTTGTTGAATTCTTAAAAAGGCAGCAACATTTGGATGGGGAATGGCAGTTTAGGCGCCAAAACCTGACGTTTAGGCACCAAAACCTGACATTTGGGCGCCAAAACCTGACATTTAGGTGCCAAAACCTGACCTTTAGGCGCCAAAACCTGACATTTAGGCGCCAAACCCTGACATTTAGGCGCCAAACCCTGACCTTTAGGTGCCAAAACCTGACCTTGCCCCAGGCGCAACTAGGTCTGGATCAGTCCCTGGGCACAGGTAATGAATATGCAGAGCTAGAATACAGGTAGACAACTGTTAGAGGCCACTAAGATCATTTGTGTAAAGTCTTCAAGCCAATAGCCATTAGGTGAAGCAACCAGGTAGCAAGAATACCCTAAGAAATGGCATTAATATGTGTAAATTATTGGATTTATGTTTTAAAAATTCTTTTTGGAAACAAAATGACAATGCTCATGTATGTTCAATTTTACTTCAAGCTTTCACCAGAGTGGGGAGCAGGAGACGTTGTGGAATTCTCTGTAGAATCTGTTTCAGAAGAGGATTACAAGAAGAAACTGAGGTAGCTTAACGTGTGGCTTGCTCGCAGACCCCATGGCTGTTCCACTTGTTTATCATAGCTTCATTTGCTGTTCATTTTATTATTGTTTCGTTTATTTATAAAGTGCTAACATATTACGCAGCACTGGTCAATAAATACATACAATGATACAAAGGATGACCGATGTAACAAGGTTATACAATTTAGGACAAAGCTATACAAGGCAAACGGTACAAGATACATGATCATGTGATTTGGGCTGGTTAGGTAGGCCCAGTAATACATTTACAAGGTGGTCATAGGAAAGGAGCACACTATCATGTAGAATACACTAGGGAAGGGAGGACCCTGCTAAAGGCTTACAATCTAAGGGGAGCTGAGATAGACACACTAGGTAGGGCTGTAGATTAAGTATTCAGTAGAGAGTTACTGTGTTTAGAGGGCGGGTAGTAATGTTAGTAGTAGTTTGAAGAGGTGGGTTTCGAGGGATTGCTTGAATTTGTTGAAGTATGGGGGGGGGGCAAGTCTGATGGGCAGAGGAAGGGGGTTCCAGAGGGTGGGGGCGGCTCTTGAGAAATCCTGCAGGTGCACATGTGAGTGAGAAATATGCGGGTCAGGTGTACACCTGTGAACTAGCTCCAAGATGTAGGTAGGGCAGGTTTTGTGCACGGATTTAAATGCCAGGCATAGAATCTTGAAACATATCCTGAATCGCATAGGGAGCTGGTGCAGGGATTTATAGAGGAGGGATGTGGAGCGGAGAAAAGAATGGATGAGTCTTGTAACCGCGTTCATAACTGATTGAAGGGGGGCAATGCGTTTCAAGGAGTGGCCAGATAGGAGGGAGTTGCAGTAATCAAGGCGGGAGATGATGAGGGCATGGATGAGATGGTCGTGTCCAGAGTCATAAAGGTATGGATCTTAGAGATATTTTCCTGAACTGGTCACTATTAACCCCAAAACTTTTTCTTCTTCTCAGCATACTTATTCAGGATCTCCTGAGCTCCGAGAAGGAGTACGTCCGAGACCTCCAGTTCCTACACACTCATCATATCAACTATACGGAGAGCTGTGTGGATGTTCCCGAGTCTGTGGTCAATCAGAAAGCCATTATCTTTAGGAACATCAGTGACATTGGTGATTTCCATGCCAGGTCTCTATAAATACTCTTATTATAATTTTTCTGTCTGACGAGGTTATTTTTGTGTTATAATTACATTTAATTGACTTCACAGAACTTTCTTCCAAGAGCTTAAAAGTTGTGACACAGATGATGACATTGCCATGTGCTTCATCAGAAATGAGGAGGAGTTTAATAAGTACATTATGTACCTGGTGGGTCGCGTTCAGGCCGAATCGGTCGTGGTTAATGACGCCATTCAGGAGTTCTACAAGGTATGTATAAATTAGTATGTCTATCTATCTATGCTGGGTAGGATTTACCATAAGGCACTGTAGGCACGTGCCTAGAGGCGCCTGATGATGGAAAGGCGGCTTACTCCCCTCCCGGAGTGCCTCCCTCCCTCCTTCCCTATGCAGAGTCCCGAACAGAGCGTAAATGAGAGATTACTCACCCAGCTCTCAGTATTCCACTGACCAGATCTCCCTGCAGTCAGGGGCACCTCTAGCTACCTAATAATGAGGATCAGGGACGGGCTTACGAGTATTCAACTACTCAAATTCGATATTAACCTCCCTGGCGGTACGCATTTTCCGATGCTGCGTCCGCGGGAGGATTTTTTCAAATAAAATGTGTTTTTAATGCCTAAGCTAGCACTTCGCTAGCTAAATATGCTCCCCAAGCCCCCCGGCACCCCTCTGATCCCCCCAATCGCCGCCGGTAATATTTACCCTTCCGCGATCCTGCGAGAGCCGCAGCTTCAGTATTTGGCTTCAGTTGTCGCTATAGCGACGATCGGGTCATGACGTCATGTGCAGTCCCGATCCTCCCCATAGTGAAGCCTGGAGTTGATTGGGAGGCTGCACCATTGCGGGATCTCTGGGGGGGTACGGGGTGATTGGGGGGGGGGACCGGCGGCACTTGAGAGGCATATTTAGCTAGCGAAGTGCTAGCTTAACCATTTAAAACAAAATGTATTTAAAAAAACACTCCGGGGGCCATGCGATCCTCTCCGGCGGCTAGCCCATGCGTAGGTCGGGCTTACCGCCAGGGAGGTTAAAATGAGGCTTGATTGCCTCAGATGTGACCATGGGAGACGAGGGTTACTTACCCTTAAGTCCGTCGGCTTCCATGCGTCTCACTCCACTCGCATGCGATCTATGGGATGCGTTCCATGACTCCCTACCACCCTTCCTCCTTTAAGAGTTGAAGAAAAAAGGTCAGCACCAGATGCGACAGCCGGCAGCTTCGCACTTAATCCTCCCAACCTGGATGTGCTTCAGCAGCAGTTTCATCAAATAGGGAGTAGATTGAAGACACAGCACCAACTCCATGCAGTTAGGTTTAATGGATTAAGACATAGGGCATACAGGCATAGGGGGTACAGACATCGGCCTTACAGCCGTTTCGCGGGGCTCCCGCTTCTTCAGAGACCAAAAAGATGTGACATCTTTTTGGTCTCTGAAGAAGCGGGAGCCCCGCGAAACGGCTGTAAGGCCGATGTCTGTACCTTCCTCCTTTAAGCCGGGAGGAGGAAGTGTGGTAGTGAGTCGTGCAATGCGTCCTGGTGGGCTGCTTGTCAAGGCTGCCATCAACCCCAAACTGCAAATATGACAATATGATGCAATGATATAAAAAAAAGCAATATAACCCCCCCAAAAAATACGAGACTCTTTTCTTTGCAACTAATGTTCCATTCATTATCTGTACTACACGTACAATTCATTATATCATACGTTTTTTTTTCAGTTCAGGTTTGCTTTAAGGGGACTGCTTTTTCTTCCACAAAAGTGAAATATATTTACAGCAATTCCTCTGAGGTTTATTGTCCTTGTCGGAGATGAAGCGCGAGATAAAGTGGCTGCTTTGTTGTTGTGTTTTTATGTTTTCAAATACTGATAAATATTTAATTTTTGAACATTTGCTTTTGTGGCGTTCCACAGCGGTGTGTATTTTATCGTCGCCGTTCACCTTTTAATTAGCCGCCAGACATGAATTATTCATCAGGCATAGTTCTATCTGCAGAACTTTATCCACGTGAAAATGAAATGCCTTAAAATAGCCCAGGTATCGGGGAAAAGGGATGAATAATTTAGCCAGGACATCACGTCCGGCATCAGGTGAGCCATTAAGCTGTCAGCGAGAGAATTGGGAAAAAGGTCTGATTTTAATTACTATGAAAAAAATCGACTTTGATGAAATTCTATTACACAGTTTTATTCAACACTAGCGATGGTCACCTCTGCACAAGTCCTGCCTGACCTACATCTCTGACCCGGTCTGTTACACATCTACGCATAACTTCCTCTTTGCGTAGTAATACTACGCATAGGGAAGTTATGCACAAGGACATCTTGTGGCCAAATAGTAAAATTACATCTACACACTTTTTTTTTAATTAAAAGACGTTTTAATATCTAAAATTAATCCCTTACCTCCCACACTCCCTAATAGTTACCCAAAAAAATGTTTTTGTAAAAAAAAATGTACAATAAACAAAAAAATAGGGACTGAACTTTTTTAATATGTATGTCAAGAGGGTATATTACTGTTACTTTATAAATTATGGGCTTGTAATTAGGGATGGACGCAAAACTGAAAAAAATGCACCTTTATTTCCAAATTTGGCGCCATACATTGTACTAGGGATACATTTTAAACGTTGCAATAACCAGGACAAATGGACAAATTAAATGTGTGGGTTTTAATTACAGTAGCATGATTTTTTTTTCCCATTTTTTTTCTTTTTTTTCCTGTTAAAATGCAGTTAGAATAAATTAATTCTTAGCAAAAAGTACCTCCCAAAGAAAGCCTAATTGGTGGGGAAAAAAAAACAAGATATTGATTGTTTTGTTGTGATAAATAGTAATAAAGTTATAGGCAAATTAATGGAAGGAGCGCTGACAGGTGAAAATTGCTCTCTTTTTTTTAAGGGGAAAAACCCTTGGAGGTGAAGTGGTTAAAACTATGTTTGCCATGTTTGTAACATTCTATTATTTATTGCAGAGATACACAGAGGAAACTTTGGCCCTAGCGGACCCCTCCAAGCCTCCGGTACCACCCCTGCAGCATTACCTTGAGCGGCCCATAAACCGCATCCAACGTTATCAAATCATCCTCAAGGTAAGAAATCCATCCCGTATCATGACTATGGCCTAGTGCACACCAGAGCGGTTCTGCTGCGGTTTGCGATCCGCTTGCGGGTGCGGATCCGCTAGGGTAATGTATCTCAATGGGCTGGTGCACACCAGAGCGGGAGGTGTTTTGCAAAAACGCATACTCCCGGGCTGCTGCAGATTTTGGATTGCGGATGCGTTTCTGCCTCAATGTAAAGTATAGGAAAAACGCAAACCGCTCTGAAAAACGGCACTTCAGAGCGGTTTGCCAGGCATTTTTTGTTACAGTAGCTGTTCAGTAACAGCTTTACTGTAACAATACATGAAATCTACTACACCAAAAACGCTTCACAAAACCGCAAAATGCTAGCTGAAACGCTACAGAAAAATAAGAAAAAGCATTTCAAAATCTGCTAGCATTTTGCGGATCTGCTAGCGGTTTTTGGTGTGCACCAGGCCTATATCAGTGTTCTGTGCACATGTGAGCAGCTTTATCTGCTCTGCTCCTGTATGAGGAGCCACACGGTCAGCTATCTTGTGGCTTGTGGATGAGATAGCCACAGCCACAAAGGGGCTGATTTGCAGAGACTGACGAAAAAATGGAGCGGGACTAAAGCAGAGACTTCCAGCTTAGGGCTGGTGCACACCAAAACCCGCTAGCAGATCCGCAAAACGCTAGCAGATTTTTAAACGCTTTTTTTTATTTTTATGAGGCGTTTTGCGGATTGCTGCTGCGGTTTTCAGTATAGTAGATTTCATATATTGTTACAGTAAAGCTGTTACTGAACAGCTTCTGTAACAAAAACGCCTGCAAAACCGCTCTGAACAGGCGTTTTTCAGAGCGGTTTGCGTTTTTCCTATACTTAACATTGGGGCAGAAACGCATCCGAAATCCAAAAAATGCCTCACCCAGGCATTTTTCGTTTCTGCAAAACGCCTGCCGCTCTGGTGTGCACCACCCCATTGAGATACATTGACCAAGCAGATCCGCAGCCGCAAGCGGATCTGAAAACGCGGAAAAAGCCGCTCGGTGTGCACCAGCCCTTAGAAAACTTGTGTTAATTTGGAGAGGCATTTAGGATTTTTCACGGGGATCATGTACCTTATTGAAATCCTTATATGAGGTCTAGTAAATACAATACAGACAATGTGAATTTGTCTTACTTGTATGTGAGATAGGTATAAATTATTGAAACAAGCTTTATCTTGAGTACAACAGGATAAAAAGGCACCCAGAGAATGATAAAATGAATTGAAAACAATAAAATAAATAAAGTTTTAGGTGGCTTCCCTCAATGAAGACAAATTCATATAAAATTAACTTTAAAGCGGTATAAAAACCTGACATAATATTCAATAAAAACATGTTTTCCTACTTTTTATATGCCATACGGTTATCATATTTGCTTTTGTGCAGAAGTATTATTATTCATTTAGAAATTATACGTTCCCAAAGTACACTTTATTTGTTCTGAGAGCTGACTTTGCATTTTATTCAAAACTGCTTTAGTCATCTTCTAAGGTAAGTAGCAATGCTTTCTGATTGTCTCACTGTCTTCAGGAGAGTTTGCAGTGTCAGAGAATGGGTTGTTTACATTTCTCACTTGATACAATTAAATACAAGATAACATTATCTACAGTTCGGATGAGTCCAGCTTTGCTGGCAGGGAACTTCTAATTCCTGTGTGTAACCCTTTGAATGCTGTTTTAGTGAAAAAAAATGCT